>NC_090326.1:31677036-31977036 GCF_035084215.1 Heptranchias perlo
TCAGGGGATGCACCACGTAGAAGCAGTAGGAAGGGGAAGCTCAAAGGTCAATTCTTGAGCCAATTAAGGGTCAGAACATTTAAGACAGATCTGGTCACATCATTGAAATGACCAGTCAATCTTGTGACACTTATTTTGGAGCAACATCAGGTGCTCCAGCCACTCAACAGAGAAAATTAGATATAGTAATGCAGATACCACTAAAATGATCTCATTATGAGGGTGAAATTGGTTTTGGGCAGGAGCACAAAACAGGCGATAGTGAATCAGCAACCAATTTTACACTCCGATGGATTTTCTTTTCCTTTGAATACCTGAAGTTCATTTCAGGTACCCTGGGCATGATTTTAAATGGGAAAAATGGGTGGGTTGGGGGCAGGGGGGCAGTAAAAATTTTTAAAATTCAGAACCTGCCCCCAACCCGCCTCAAACCGTCCATTCCCGGTTTTCATGGAGGTGGGACGAGGTGCAGGCGACCAACCCGCTCTTAAGAGACGGATCGGGCAGTAAAAGCTTTCAAGGAGGCTGTGGGCCGCTATTTTGACAGATGTTTTGCTTTTAACCTCTGGGGGCCGGGATTCCCGGGCCTTCTGATTCACGTCACGTGAGAGGAGGCGAGAAGACCTGAAACTGCAGGTAAGTGCCTTTATCGCACTGCTTATGGGCCCGGAGGAGCAGGAGCGCTTTCCCCAGGTCCAACAAGCCTACCTGCAGTGACCTCCCCCGCCTTCACCCGTTCTTCTAGGTTTCCAGGATGAATTCTATCCCCCCGCCCCCACCCACCGATAAAATCATGCCCCCAATGTTAGTATGAAGCACAGCCTAGAGGCAGAGTAAAGCTCCCTCTATTCTGGAGCCCTGTCACTGGATTCAATATCCACCCTCTCCACCACCAGCGCACTGTGGCTACAGTATGTACAACAGCTCACCTCAGTCGCAACCTTAGAATAGCACCCCCTATTGAAGCAGTGTGACATCTTTTCCAATATGCACCTGCAGTGGGTGAGGAACATCGCAGCAGACGGGGACTCAGAAAATCTACTGATATTGTAAACTTTAATTTTGAGTAATTATTAAGGCCTAACTTAATTGGAGTACAGTTAGTGGATAGTACAGGTGGCATAAAGGTTTAGTAATATCACCTTACTTAAGCAAGCTCAGCCATATCTGGGGAGGGTCTTCTCCCGGATAACTGGATAGAATACAAGAAAAAGTTTGTCGTCTAATAGGTGATTCTTCTCTCACCTTTGACCTCCAACTTATTTCTCTCTGTCACAACCTTTCTTTTTTTTTCTCTCCCTATTTTGTTGTTACAAATATGTTCCTTTCAAGTTTTCTCTCTTGTCCCTCCTGGTCTCCACATAGACTCAAGATTCATTGTTCCATGCCCTACTCTAAAGCCCTATATTAACCCTCAACGCCCAATGAGCACGGGGCATGCGGGAGGTTAAAATTGGGGAAGAGTATTTACCTCCCCGTTTGCACCGCACTCCCGCCAGTCGCTATTTTAACTCCCTGGTTTCGAGAGGTATGTGAGGTGCTCACCGCAGGCAGGTGAGGGCCACATAAATACTCAGAAGTTGGGGTCCGAAGACATTATCCGGACCCCGGCACGATTTTAACCCTGCTGACTGAACCAGGGAAAGCAGCCGCCAAATGGATCCATTGCCAGTAGGTGTGCTCCTCCGAGCCCCACAAGGAAACCTGCCCCGGGCTTTCCCCCGTCTCCCGACCGTGATTGCCTCCTGACCAGACCGCTCAACCACTCCTGCTCCCGCCTGCTGGCCTCCTTGTCATTCTCACAGGGTTTGGGCGGGACTCCATCTTGAATATGGTGATGAGGTCCGAGGATTAAAATGGACCTCTTACCAGCGCATCCGTGTGAGCTTGTCGCTCCCGCCAACCCCACCCCTCCCCCCTCGCAGCACTCATGTTGCAAGTTCAAATTGGGGTTTAACTCGCTCTTTCCTGATAAGTGAAAACCATAGCACTCCTTCCCTCCCACAATCTTCTTTCATTTTACAATCAATGTGCACGGAAGGTGGCAGGACAGATTGAGAAAGCGGTTAAAAATGCATACGGGATCCTGGGCTTTATAAATAGAGGCATAGAGTACAAGAGCAAGGAAATTATGTTGAACCTTTATAAAACACTGGTTCGGCCACAACTGGAGTATTGTGTCCAATTGTGGGCACCACACTTTAGGAAGGCTGTGAAGGCTTTAGAGAGGGTGGAGAAAAGATTTCCTAGAATGGCTCCAAGGATGAGGGATTTCAGTTATGTGGATAGACTGGTGATGCTGGAGTTGTTCTCCTTAGAGCAGATTTGATAGAAGTGTGCAAAATCATGATGGGTTTAAATAAAGTAAATAAAGAGAAACTGTTCCCATTGGCGGAGGGGTCGAGAACCAGGGGACACAGATTTAAGATGATTGGCAAAAGAACCAAAGGTGACATGAGGAAAAACTTTTTTACGCAGCGAGTAGTTATGATCTGGAATGCGCTGCCTGAAAGGGCGGAGGAAGCAGATACAATTGTGGCTTTCAAAAAGGAATTGGATAAATACTTGAAGGGAAAGGGCAGGGGAATGGGACTATCTGGATTGTTCTTACAAAGAGCTGGCATGGGCTCGATGGGCCGAATGGCCTTCTTCTGTGCTGTAACCATTCTATAATTCTATGAACAGATTAAAATCTAAACTATTCATCACCTAATCATTAATTCTTTATTTACCTTGTCTTCTCTTCTACCGTTTTTACCCTTTGTGGCATCCTACACTGTGGGCCTTTGCTGTTCACTTAGATGGGTTGCTCCCTCCCCCCAAAAAATTGGTTCAAATGTTACTTTTATTCCAATAGTGGTAAACAGTTATCATTAAATTGAAACAAGGAATTGCAGCTTATGGTTAACACTGCCTAAGCAAACAATAATGTTCTCTGCTATTAATTGCCACTAAGCCAGTGTAAAAAAAACAGCATTCAGAAAATAGTCCAGAGACAGGGCTCAATGTTACTTTCTTCCAGTGCTCAAATATCTATCTTATCTAAATAAGTTACCAAGAATGGGCACTAGTTATTGAGTTTTAATTTTACTGCTTTAATGATGGGACAGATTTTATAAATTGACACTCCCGGCACAAAGCCTTGCCTGGTGAAACGGCTTATTGGGGTGCAGAGAGAAGCACACCTCACATGACTTTCTGTCCATCTGGGATAGAAAATCATGCCGGGTGCACTGAATTCTACACCTGAATTCCAGATATACATTCCTGTTGTGCATAACTCTGTGTTGGGAATGCTAGTTCATAAAATCTACCCCCTAACTCAGTGATTTGCAACTGTCAGACAAATGGGCACAAACAAGCTTTCACCTACTTTTTTGTCCATTGCTGCTGTTGTAGCAAAATCTGCCACACAGTGTAGGCAATCGTATCCCTGAGTAGCGCCAGGCTATCAGAGATCTTCCTGCCGGGTACGGTGCAGGTCTGATCGGGGTGGATCACCACCTCCAGGGCTGACTTGACCCGATTGGCGATGACCTTGGACAGAATTTTGTAGTCCACGTTAAGTAGTGAGATGGGTCGCCAATTTTTGATTTCTTCCCTCTCCCCCTTCCGTTTGTAGATGAGGGTGATGATGCCTTTCCTCATGGAGTCTGACATGCTGCCTGCCAGGAGCATACCCCCGTACACTTCCAGCAGGTCTGGGCCTATCCAGTCCCACAGAGCCGAGTACAACTCCATCGGTAAGCCGTCGCTTCCGGGAGTCTTACTCTTCTCGAAGGATCGGACGGCCTTTGTCAGTTCGTCCAGAGTAAGTGGGTGATCCAGACTCTCCCGCTTGCTGTCGTCTAGAACCTCCGTAAATGGTGTAGGCTCCACAGCACTGGGAAGGCCAGCATATTACAGAACTGCTTCCAGTTGAAGTCGCTCTGTAGTATAAACATGTCAGCTCCCTCACAGTATCAGGCTGAGCAATTCCTCAAAGCCAGTCGCTCCGATAAGGTAACCACCACTCCCCCATTTGCAACTCCAGGCTTTCAATGTAAATAAACAAAAGAACGTTGAAGTTAATCGCTGCAATGGTTTGATCTTTAAAAAGAAATACCAATAGTGACACTTGCCAGTTAAAACTACAAACCTCAATATATTCCAGAAAAAAAAATTCAGAGAAAAAAAAATCTCCATAATAAATTCCACTGAGACAAAAGCGTATGAGAGTGGGAAGGTCTATTTCTAATGTGCCATGAATATGTAGGCCAAGGAACAATGGGGGTGAATTTCTGCAGGGTTTTTTCCTGATCGGGCAGAAAGCTCGAGGAAAGTTCAGCAGGGGAGTTCTCCCAAGTGTCCTGGCCAATAATTATCCCTCAATCAACACCACTAAAACAGATTATCTGGTAATTATTACATTGCTATTCATGGGATCTTGCTGTGCGCAAATTGGCTGCCGCGTTTCCTACATTACAATGACCTACATTACAATGACTTACTACATTATATTACAGTGACTAGACTTCAAAAATACTTCATTGCCTGCAAAGTGCTTTGGGAAGTCCCAAGGTCGTGAAAGGCGCTATGTAAATGCAAGTCTTTCTTTCTTTCAGGGCCAAAGTTGCAGATAAATTCAGATGAAGAAAGCATAATCAATTTATTTTTGTCTGTGAAGTGCTTTGGGACGTTGTTCTACGTTAAACGTCCTATAAAGGAAAGTTGTTGTTGTTGTTGTTGAGCCCATTGAACCTCATCCCACTGAAATATTAACCATCTCATTGTTCCTTAAATCAGTCCAGCGTGAGTCCGCCCTTCCTAGCAACCTGGTCCAGCAGTCTATCACTCTCTGTTTAAAGAGATACTCCCTGAGGGCCGATTTTAACCCTGCCTAACCAGCGGAAACCGGGCTGCCTTGCAGTTAAAATTGGCATGGGACTTATCTGCCGAGGTCCCGCTGTCTTCCAGTGGTTTCCAATTTTAACCTGCTGTTTTGAACAGGCGACAGGGACACCCACTGGAACCCGGCAGGGTGTTACTTTAAATATGCAGATAGGACTCCAATGATATCATCAGGTCCCGACTGCAATTTTAACTGGAGGTCTGTGCGGGGAAGCCCAGAAAAAGCCTAGAAAGGTAAGCACTTTTCCTTTTCATTACTTTCCTTGTAGGGCCAGGAGTGCTCCTCCAAGCCTCACAAGGAAATTTTAGGCCTCCCCTGCATCGAGCAGCCCCCCTCCCCGACCAAGTGACCCTCCTGGCTCCTCCTAACCACTTACCTGAGTGCTGAGGACCATTCCTTCGGTCCCCGGCAGCAGCCTCCTGCCATCCGACATTCCGCTCCCGCCCGCCGGCCGGCTGCCACTTCCCGCCGCTTGCTGGCGGGAGACAGGAGTTAAAATCTCCCGGCTCCCCCTCTGTCGAGGCTGGGTTGGTTTTCCGTTCGCCTCAGCCCCTGCCCACAAAGTTAAAATTGGGGCTCTAATATCTGCCCTAAATTTGCCCTTTACATCCCTGAACTTTTATCCCCTTATCCTTGCTGCCTTAGCATCAATATAACATGTAGAATGTAATTGGGATAGTTGTAAAGAGCAGCCTGAATAAAGTAATGCAAAAAGAATATAGCTTGGACATATATTGAGCGACAACCTTTAGAATTAACCAATGTCAGAATGTGAGCTGCCTGTAGTGTATTGCAACATGTAAAATATACAATAAGCCAGGGCTTGTCCGTTCACAGCAGAGTTGCAATTATGCCTTGGGTGTAATGGTACAGTTGATTAGTGCCTATACCACACAGTAAGAACAAAGCTAATGCTATTTCTTTAAAGGGGCATTCATTGACTTTGTGAAACAATTTTTGGCAAAACTTTCTGTGTTGGGGGAAAGGAGATGATCCGGAAGAATCTGGAACTATTACTTTCACAATAACATCACATGCAAGTGATGTGTCACATTACAATATACATCATCATGTCATGTATTTGTAAACAAATGAAAAAAGGTTTACCAAACACTTTTTCATGAGGCAGTGTCCTTTTACTGAGACCTGAAAGGATGTACAGCTAGTCTGTCAATGTACAGCTTGCCTGACTGTAAATGACTGTGTCTGTAACAGTTTTGAATGACTTGTATATTAAGAAAGGAGTCAGCTTGCCAATGTTCCTCAAGGTAGGTAATGTCTGCATGCACAAAGGTGGGATTTCAGAGTGCTGCCAGAGTGATTTAAAGACCTGTAGCAGCCAAGTATACAATGGTTTATTTTTCTTCCGCTCTCCCATACTTTACTCACTGATTTGGACCCTCAGATAATGAAGCAGTCCGAGCCCGCATGCAGCAAGACCTGAACAACATCCAGGCTTGGGCTGTTAAGTGGCAAGTAACATTCGCGCCAGATAAGTGCCAGGCAATACCATCTCCAACAAGAGAGAGTCTAACCACCTCCCCTTGACATTCAACAGCATTACCATCGACGAATCCCCCACCATCAACATCCTGGGAGTCACCATTGACCAGAAACTTAACTGGACCAGCCATATAAATACCGTGGCTACGAGAGCAGGTCAGAGGCTGGGTATTCTGTGGCGAGTGACTCACCTCCTGGCTGCCCAAAGCCTTTCCACCATCTACAAGGCACAAGTCAGGAGTGTGATGGAATACTCTCCACTTGCTTGGATGAGTGCAGCTCCATCAATACTCAAGAAACTCGACACCATCCAGGACAAAGCAGCCCGCTTGATTGGCACCCCATCCACCACCCTAAACATTCACTCCCTTCACCACCGACGCACTGTGGCTGCAGTGTGTACCATCCCCAGGATGCACTGCAGCAACTCGCCAAGGCTTCTTCGACAGCACCTCCCAAACCCGCGACCTCTACCACCTAGAAGGACAAGAGCAGCAGGCACATGGGAACAACACCACCTGCACGTTCCCCTCCAAGTCACACATCATCCCGACTTGGAAATATATCGCCGTTCCTTCATCGTCGCTGGGTCAAAATCCTGGAACTCCCTTCCTAACAGCACTGTGGGAGAACCGTCACCACATGGACTGCAGCGGTTCAAGAAGGCGGCTCACCACCACCTTCTCAAGGGCAATTAGGGATGGGCAATAAATGCTGGCCTTGCCAGCGACGCCCACATCCCATGAACGAATAAAAAAAAATGGAATTGCAGCTGGCAGATCACATAGTTTGATAAAGACTGCACAAACAAGGAAAGGGAGTGCGCGGTTTTAACTACATTGATAAGGGACAAGTGACAAGGTGTGAGCACACTAAACAAAAGTGCTTTGCACTGTAAATGATCATCCTTCAATTACTTTGATATTCGAAAAGCGGTGAGATTTTATTCCAAACAAACCTCAGTAGGCTGCAAAGACAGTGGTGAGCAAACTGCAGCAAAAGTTGTACTCAATGTTTTCCCCAATGAGCTACAATTACAACACACTGATTAAAAAAATGAAAGAGCCATTTTGAAATTCAAGTTAGTAAATCCTCTGAATTTAACTCCCATTTCACGTAAACTGAAAGTTGGGAGGGTTTAAAGATTCACACAATTTCTCACCAATAGAGGGTTTTTGAAAGTGCTTCAGCTTTCAAATTACTCTGGATGGGGGACTTCAATGTCCATCACCAAGAGTGGCTCGGTAGCACTACTACTAACTGAGCTGATATCGGTAGGAGTGACCACTGCACAATTCTTGTGGAGACAAAGTCCCGTCTTCACACAGAGGACACCGTCCAACGTGTCGTGTGGCACTACCACTGTGCTAAATGGGATAAATTCAGAACAGATCTAGCAGCTCAAAACTGGGCATCCATGAGGCGATGTGGGCCATCAGCAGCAGCAGAATTGTATTCCAGCACAATCTGTAACCTCATGGCCCGGCATATTCCTCACTCTACCATTACTAACAAGCCAGGGGATCAACACTGCTTCAATGAGGAGTGTAGAAGAGCATGCCAGGAGCAGCACCAGGTGTACCTAAATATGAGATGCCAACCTGGTGAAGCTATAACACAGGACAACATGCTGCTAAACAGTGGAAGCAACATGCTATAGACAGAGCAAAGCGATTCCACAACCAATGAATCAGATCAAAGCTCTGCGGTCCTGCCACATCCAATCATGAATGGTGGTGGACAATTAAACAACCAACAGGAGGAGCAGGCTCCATGAACATCCCTATCCTCAATGAAGGCAGAGTCCAGCACGTGAGTGCAAAAGACAAGGCTGAAGCGTTTGCAACCATCTTTGGTCAGAAGTGCTGAGTGGATGATCCAGCTCGGCCTCCTCCCGAGTTCCCCACCATCACAGCAGCCAGTCTTCAGCCAATTCGAATCACTCCACGCGATATCAAGAAACAGCTGAATGCACTGGATACACCAAAGGCCATGGGCCCTGACAACATCTCGGCTGTAGTGCTGAAAACTTGTGCTCCAGAACTAGCTGCATCTCTAGCCAAACTGTTCCAGTACAGCTACAACACTGGCATCTACCCGACAATGTGGAAAATTGCCCAGGTATGTCCTGTCCACAAAAAGCAGGACAAATCCAATCCGACCAATTTCCTCCCCATCAGTCCACTCTCAATCATCAGCAAAGTGATGGAAGGTGTCGCCGACAGTGCTATCAAGTGGCACTTACTCACCAATAACCTGCTCACCAATGTTCAGTTTGGGTTCCGCCAGGACCACTCGGTTCCAGACCTCATTACAGCCTTGGTCCAAACATGGACAAAAGAGCTGAATTCCAGAGGTGAGGTGAGAGTGACTGCCCTTGACATCAAGGCAGCATTTGACTGAGTGTGGCATCGAGGAACCCTACTGAAATTGAAGTCAATGGGAATCAGGGGGAAAACTCTCCAGTGGCTGGAGTCATACCTAGCACAAAGGAAGATGGTAGTGGTTGTTGGAGGCCAATCATTTCAGCCCCAGGACATTACTGCAGGAGTTCCTCAGGGCCGTGTCCTAGGCCCAATCATCTTCAGCTGCTTCATCAATGAACGTCCCTCCATGATAAGGTCAGAAGTGGGGATGTTCACTGATGATTGCACAGTGTTCAGTTCCACTTGCAACCTCTCAGATAATGAAGCAGTCCGGGCCCGCATGCAGCAAGATCCAGGTTTGGATTGATGAGTGGCAAGTAACGTTCGCGCCAGACAAATGCCAGGCAATGACCATCTCCAACAAGAGAGAATCTAACCACCTCCCCTTGACATTCAACGGCATTACCATTGCCGAATCCCCCACCATCAACATCCTGGGGGTCACAGTTGACCAGAAACTAAACTGGACCAGTCACGTAAATACTGTGGCTACAAAAGCAGGTCAGAGGCTGGGTATTCTGCAGCGAGTGACTCACTCCTGACTCCCCAAAGCCTTTCCACCATCTACAAGGCACAAGTCAGGAGTGTGATGGAATACTCTCCACTTGCCTGGATGAGTGCAGCTCCAACAACATTCAAGAAGCTCGACACCATCCAGGACAAAGCACCCCATCCACCACCTTAAACAGTCACTCCCTCCACCTCCAGCACACAGTGGCTGCAGTGTGTACCATCTACAAGATGCACTGCAGCATCTCGCCAAAGCTTCTTCGACAGCACCTCCCAAACCCATGACCTCTACCACCTAGGAGGACAAGGGCAGCAGGCACATGGGAACAACACCACCTGCACATTCCCCTCCAAGTCACACACCATCCTGACTTGGAAATATATCGCCGTTCCTTCATCGTTGCTGGGTCAAAATCCTGGAACTCCCTTCCTAACAGCACTGTGGGAGAACCTTCACCAAACCGACTGCAGCGGTTCAAGAAGGGCACTCACCACCACCTTCTCAATGGCAATTAGTGATGGGCAATAAATGCTGGCCTTGCCAGAGAAGTCCACATCCCATAAATGAATAAAAAAATGCTGCCTGCTGCTTAGGCCCTAAGCTCTGGAATTCCCTCCCTAAACCTCTCTACCTCTCTCTTCTCCTTTAAGGAGCTCCTTATAACCTACCTCTTTGACCAGTCACCTATCCTAATATCTCCTTATGTGGCTCGGTGTCAATTTTTGTCTGATTACGCTCCTGTGATGCACCTTGTGAGATTTTACTGTGTTAAAGGCGCTATATAAATGCATGTTGTTGTTGTTATGGCTAGAAGAGTCTGTAGTAAAACCAATCACAGTGAAGCACTGAAACCTTGTCTCCTACAATTTTCTTGGTGCACCAATTAACATTTTTGATCAAATTTCTAATATCGTCACTGTATTAACAAAGAATCAGAATTTAGCTGTTTCTGGGGAGGGAGCTATTTGCAATGATTATAGAAACATAGGAACAGGAGTAGGCCATTCAGCCCCTCAACTCCATTCCGCCATTCAATTAGATCATGGCTGATCTATATCTTGACTCCATTTAACTGCCTTGATTCTATATCCCTTAATACCCTTACCTAACAAAAAATCTATTGATCTCAATCTTAAAAGCTAAAATTTTCCGAGCATCTACAGCCTTTTGAGGGAGAGAGTTCCAGATTTCTATTACCCTGTGTGTGAAAAAGTGCTTCCCGGTTTCGCACTTGAATGGCCTAGCTCTCATTTTAAGATCATGTCCCCTTGTTCTTTATAAATGGGAACCATTTACAATGCCAGCTAGCATGGGGGGCAGGAAAGGATGTAGGATGGTCAGCAGTTTAGTAGGAATGGGTTCAAGGGGACAGGAGGTGGGTCTCATTGGGTGTCATAAATTTAGAGAGGGCACGAGGGGAGATGGGAGAGAAACTAGAGAGAGAAGTGGGTTCAGGGCTAGGGCAGTGGAGGACCTGGAGTGAGTTTTGGCTAAGTAGGCAAGGGGAAGGGGAGAAAGCAGCAGAAGCAGTTGAATGAATGGACGAAGAAGTCCATGAACTCCTCACACTTTTTTTTAATTCGTTCACGGGATGTGGGCGTCGCTGGCAAGGCCGGCATTTATTGCCCATCCCTAATTGACCTCGAGAAGGTGGTGATGAGCCGCCTTCTTGAACCGCTGCAGTCCGTGTGGTGACGGTTCTCCCACAGTGCTGTTAGGAAGGGAGTTCCAGGATTTTGACCCAGCGACAATGAAGGAACGGCGATATATTTCCAAGTCGGGATGGTGTGTGTCTTGGAGGGGAACGTGCAGGTGGTATTGTTCCCATGCGCCTGCTGCCCTTGTCCTTCTAGGTGGTAGAGGTCGCGGGTTTGGGAGGTGCTGTCGAAGAAGCCTTGGCGAGTTGCTGCAGTGCATCCTGTGGATGGTACACACTGCAGCCACAGTGCGCCGGTGGTGAAGGGAGTGAATGTTTAGGGTGGTGGATGGGGTGCCAATCAAGCGGGCTGCTTTATCTTGGATGGTGTCGAGCTTCTTGAGTGTTGTTGGAGCTGCACTCATCCAGGCAAGTGGAGAGTATTCCATCACACTCCTGACTCGTGCCTTGTAGATGGTGGAAAGGCTTTGGGGAGTCAGGAGGTGAGTCACTCGCCGCAGAATACCCAGCCTCTGACCTGCTCTCGTAGCCACAGTATTTATATGGCTGGTCCAGTTAAGTTTCTGGTCAATGGTGACCCCCAGGATGTTGATGGTGGGGGATTCGGCGATGGTAATGCCGTTGAATGTCAAGGGGAGGTGGTTAGACTCTCTCTTGTTGGAGATGGTCATTGCCTGGCACTTATCTGGCGCGAATGTTACTTGCCACTTATCAGCCCAAGCCTGGATGTTGTCCAGGTCTTGCTGCATGCAGGCTCGGACTGCTTCATTATCTGAGGGGTTGCGAATGGAACTGAACACTGTGCAGTCATCAGCGAACATCCCCATTTCTGACCTTATGATGGAGGGAAGGTCATTGATGAAGCAGCTGAAGATGGTTGGGCCTAGGACACTGCCCTGAGGAACTCCTGCAGCAATGCCCTGGGGCTGAGATGATTGGCCTCCAGCAACCACTACCATCTTCCTTTGTGCTAGGTATGACTCCAGCCACTGGAGAGTTTTCCCCCTGATTCCCATTGACTTCAATTTTACTAGGGCTCCTTGGTGCCACACTCGGTCAAATGCTGCCTTGATGGAGGTGAGGGTGGAGAGGGTTGGGGAGAGGGGTTTAAGGAGACAGTTGGCAGTGAAGAAATGAGGCTGGGGGTTATCTTTGCTCTCCAGGATAATCCTGGAGTAGTGGGTGGTTTTGGCAGAGGAGAGTAAGGTCTGAATGCATTTGATGTGGTCCAGCCAGATTTGATGATGGATGGCTAAACCAACTATGCGCCTTTTGGACCTGAATGAGTGAAGATGAAGGCTATACTGGGGGAACAACTGGAATTGGAGAGAGTAAAGGTTTTGCTGGGGACATGGGCATCAAAGGTGGAGGTGAAGGAGTGGCTGAGCAAAACACTGGCTGTAGAAGTATCCTTAAAATGGATAAAAACACAAATCCACAGTAGTTTACTGTGCCATTTTCAATTAATTGAACAGCTCAAATTCTCCAAGCACAGTCAGGCTGGATTACTGAGTACCTTTTGAAATAGCCGATTGTATTATGGATTGCAAATCACCAGAATAATCAGACCCCAAACAAACAAAAAGCCAAGAAAGCCCCTCATTTCTGACCACAGGAGGGAACATTTGAAACAAACTCCAAGCCAAGAAACTTGCCTGTTTCAAATTAAAGTTCCAAATGTTTAAAGTACTCGTAACACCAGCTAGTTACTGTACATTCATCAACATGTGTCTTCTCATGGGCATGTTAACCATTTAGGACTCAATTTTAAACAGGAACATTTTGAATCCACGTGAAACTTGGGCAGCCATTTTGGAATTTGCTAATCGAACATGTTTCTTCATCGTCTTCTTCTCTTCCGTGCCTAGTGGCTAATGAGGCAATCCATTTCTTCCATTGCTTTACACCCAACAAATCATGGTGTCTCCATAAAAAAGTCTCTTTTTTTACATGGACATGTCCTTAGCCTGACTCACAACTTCCAATCAGGAGAATCAGCCAGGTGCAATGGAGGGTCATCACTCCACTCTCATCGGAGGCCAGTACCCTGCTGGATGTCAACCCACAAATTCAAAGTTTGGACCTCTCATCTCTGCTCACCAGGGCCATCCTACACACTAGTTAATCCAAATTTTATTGCAGATTAAAAAGAATAGTTGTAGCAGTTTGACAAGTAAAAAAAAATGGGGATTTATTGGTTAGTTGATTCCTTTAAGTTCAAAGTACAAGATTTTTGGATTATGAAATGCATTTATAATAGGAATTATTTGTCAGGAAAAAATGGATTCCCAGATATTCTGATTAATGTAATTAACAAGGCTGGCTGCATTTGTATAAGCCATAATTAAATAGTGTCAGGAATGATTGGGCTATCGTTTGCTGATGTAACAAATATGGTTTTATACTACACTGCTACCTTATACTATCTTAATTATTGCTCCATAATTTACCTTCCATCTTTCCTGAGACATTTCCCCATTGAGAAACCAATAACTTAAGTGAGTGACACTTTTTTTGTGGAGGAACAGGATTAGAGTACATTACAAGCACATTAAGAAAAGAGATAGCGCATGTGTTTTGTGAGCCCCATACCCGGATCTTTAACAGCTCGTTAGAGTCAGGGACTGTTCCCTCAGACTGGAAGGATACGCGTTCTCACGGGCACCGAAACCCAGAGGGCATAGGCCCAAAGCATCTAATTGGTCAGGGCATGAACAAGAGCAACCTGCCACTACCTCTGCTGCAGCCACAGGGGAAGCAAACGGCGAAGGTTTTGTAAGCACAAAGGGGATGCACAAGGGTGTTTGATGGTTGGTCATGTTTTTTATTTATATTTGCTTTTTGTGAAACGCACATTAAATATTATTATTGTCACAACTATTGCCACGTCTGGGCCATGCTTGACTGGCTTCTGTTATAAGGCTCTTTCATGAGGTTCACCATGAATGCCCACACTTGATGCCACCCATTGGGTCACTCTACAGTGGGCGTTTGTGTAGTTGCAGGACTGTTTTGTGCAGGGAGTGGAGGGGGCGGGGGCTGGTAAGGTTGCTGTTCTGTCCAGGTGGTGAGGACTGGACTCTTCACACTGTCTGATGTTAGGAGAACCGTTCACATATCAGTGACTCCCTGGCCTCACGAGCAGCCAGATGAGCCGCTGTTCTGCCCATGGGTTGCTTCTCCTCCTCCTCAATGTGGGTGGCAGATGTGGATGGGGCCTCCTCCAGCAGCACCCCTCTCTGTTGTGCAGGGCACAACTTAGGACTATAATGTGTCCCACTCTGTCTGCCATGTATTGAAGCGCTCCCCCAGAACGATCAAGGCACCTAAAGCGCATCTTGAGCAGCCCTATAGCATGCTCAATTGTAGACCTGGTAGCGATGTGGCTGTCGTTATATCGACGCTGTTGCTCGGTGGTGGGGTTCTTCAGAGGTGTCATGAGCCACGTGTGCAGGGGGTATGCCTTGTCTTCGGGGAGCCAGCCCTTGCGGGTGTTCAGTGCGTGGAAGAGGGGTGGGATGTTGGACTCCCGGAGGATGAAGGAATCGTAGCAGCTGCCAGGGTATCTGGCGCACATGTGAAGGAATCTCTTACGGTGGTCACAAATGAGCTGAGTGTTGATGGAGTGATAGCCCTTCCTGTTGATGAACAGTCCTGGCTCGTGTGGAGGTGCTCGTATTGCTATATGGGTGCAATCGATTACACCCTGCACCAGTGGGAAGCCAGCCATAGTGTGGAATCCCACTGCCCTCTCCGTCTGGCTGAGGTCATCCATGGGGAAGTTGACATAGTGCGAGGCCCTGCGAAACAAGCCGTCGGTGACTTGTCTTATGCACTTGTGTGGCAGACGACTGAGAGACCCCGACGATGTTCATGGTGGCACCCTGGAATCATCCAGAGGCGAAGAAGTTGAGGGCAGTGGTGACTTTGACAGCGACAGGTAAGGAGATGCTGCTCGGCCCAGCCGGGAGCAGCTCGGCATGAAGGAGGCTGCAGATGTCTGTGAACACCTGGCAACTGAGTCTGAGCCTCCGTATGCACTGCTCCACATAGAGAGGTCCAGGAAGCTGAGCCTGCGTCTGTAGATCCTGTTGCAAGTGTCATGCCTCCTGCGACATCGCGCTCTCTGTTGTTTCCTTCCGTGCTCTTGTGCAGCTGCCTGTGGCGCAGCACTGTGTTGTGGAGCTCCACATGGCGGAGATGGATGCCGTGCCTGGCGAGGCTGGTGATGTTGCTCGTCCTCGGATGAAGTGATGAATGCAGCCATAGCGCCGCCTCATCCTGACGGTGTGAGTTTGTGGGGGTCCGCAAAGTAGGTAAATATGTTTGCACAGCAGAGTTTTGGGTGGAAAGTAAGAATTTTGAGTGAAAACACAAAGGTCTTGCAACGAAAACTTTGTCTGAAGTGACAGAGTGCCCTGCTGCAATAAATGACCTTTTCTCCCCACCTGTCAAATAATCATTTGCATCTCCCACTGGCTGCTGGCTGAAACACGTCTGTTGCAACAGGGAGTGTTTCCCACAGCACGGGAAACACGCTGCGGATCCTTCAAAATTGCACCCCTGCCAAAATGTCTACTCAATCAGGTATCTCAAGTACTTTAACTATCTGTAAAAGTATGTGAATGATCATCCCGCAGGCTTTAATTGCCGATGGGACTCCTGCATTCAGGAGGCGTGTGTGCACCCGAACGCGTCACTGGGGAACCTGGAGGTCTGCGGGTTGGAGCCGGGCTCCGAACCCGCTCTGGATTTGCATGATTTTAGGAGCCCTCCCGACCCCAACGCATCTGCTCCGCTATCCGAAAATTGCCCCCGTTGACTCAGGGCTGATTTGATTGAGGTCTATAAAATAATGAAAGACTTGATTATGTGCATGTTGACAATTATTTCAAATTGATAGGTTGGGGTGGATAAATTACGCAAGGGAAGAAATAGGCTAGATGTTAGGCAGTTCTTCTTTTCCCAGAAAATAGTAGGCCTATGGAACAAGTATCGCTGGCTTGTGCAATGAGTGTTGATTCACTGAACACCTTCAAGAGAGAGCTGGGCCAGATCCTGGCTGGTGTGGAGTTCACATCATACAAGAAGTAGATACCAAATAATATAAGTCATGGCCAATGTGGTCTCTTGGACTAGTTTTGATCGCCCAGCAGGATTGGAGAGGACTTTTGCACATTTATTCCTCTAATTGACCTTGAGTTTTTGATCTGGTTTGTTGCCTCTCCCAGGAGACTACATGGCACCTAGTGGGTAAGGGGTCTTTTAGCGTGATGTATAAGGCATTACAACTGTATGGGACAGGCCAGATGGACAAGCTGGTCTTTTCCTGCCCGACGTTTTAAATGCTTGTGTGTACAAAAGGATGCCGGGTCAGTGGCAATTGCAACAAGGGGACATGTGTCATGAATTTAACCCTTGTGGTTCTTTGGAGCCCTATTGATTTCCCATACTGTAGCAAACCTGGCAAAGATGGATAAAGCTGCGTTCTTTACTTGCAATATTAAGAATGAATCATAGACAGGAAGTACGGAAGGATTGTCAGGAGTTGCAACACCGGCAAGTGATGACATGTTGGCCCTAAGGCCATGAGTGCTTGTGAAATCCGAAGTAATTTCATGATCTATTGCATAAATAGCTGCCAAATTGTTGACCACCAAAACCACCCATGTCTGTGCCTGTATCATACAGCAGAGTAGAAATGGTTTGAGTCTTTTATCTTTCTTTATTACACTATGCTACGATTTGAATTGTTCTCCAACACTTTTGTCTTGCATTCACGACAAAAAGACAGTTTCCACAAGCAGATCATGTCCCCTCTGGTAAGAAACTTGTGCCCTTATACATGCTGTCTATGGGTTAGTATGTCCAGGATTAACAATTACTCCCAATTGCAGAACATAGTTCACTGGAGATCATGTGGGATGGTGACCATGTTTTTCTACGCCTCCTCAAAAGGTGAAAAATACCATACAGACAGACTGGTATGTTCTGGTCAGCTTTATTTACAGATTAATTATTACACAGAAGCCAAATGATTCTGCAATATACTGAATGATCTTATTCTGTGCTATAATTTCCACAATTACAGGTAATGGGCAGGGAATTGGGATTAGCGAGATGAAGAGCTAGGACTGACAAAGGCATGGTGAGCTGAATGGCTTGCTTCTGTGACGTAACTTCTATGATTCTATGATAGAGTAAGATACTGAATCGGCAGAGTACTTAAAAATATCAGTTCATAATGGATTAAATACCATTTTTAGAACATATTTCTTACAGAGCCTGATAAATGACAAGACTTTTGGATGAAACAGTCAGATTTATCTTAAAGTGGATCTTCCAGATGCAAAATTGAACTTCAGTTCATTCATCGACTTTGGATTTTTCTGCTAGAATTTAGAGACTATGGCAGAATTTCCCAGTTCTTATCCAGTACCAAAAGTTCACGTGAAGTTCGAGCTGTCAATCATCCATGATTAAAGACACAATGGTAACTCCTATTGCATAAAATGTTGATAGCAGGTATTAAACATCATTTGGTTTCTGAGAATTTGACAATGCACAATTTAATCAGCACCTATTACCCCTACATGTTGACTAATTTCCAGTTCAATCAATATGGCCTGATCCTGTAGACAATTCGGCCCTAAATTTACTCGAGAGTGACTCTGGCAAGAGACTGGCAGAATCTACCAGAAAGCGGCAGGGGTCCTATTGCTTCCAGGATTTTCAGGTCAGCCTAATAAAGAGCAGAACCTCTGCCCACCCCATACAAAGCCAATGATGTCAAGAGGTTGCCTCGGGGGCAGGGAGTTCCCACTTTCCTTGCCTCATTTGGGATCTGACATAGGACTATAGGCTGGTATGCTGAGTGCGAACAGGTGTACCAGCCTCAGAAATCGATCCAGGGAAATCTAGATAGTTCTGATGAGGGTCTGTTACTGGCTGAGGTACAGAAGGCGAGGGTAACGGAGAAGTCAAATGTGAAAGTGGTGTCTAACAGTCGAGAGTGAAGGCTCTGCAGAAGTCATCCCCTGGTTTTGAAGCCCCTGCACTTAGATCTCAAGAATCTTGCTCTTAAAAGGATGCTGAATGAATACTTAGATGAAGGCACTGAGGACCATCTTGGAGGATCTGAGACAGATGGCATGGGTCATCCAAGAAGGAATTAACAACTCAAAGGTAGTAATCTCTGGATTACTCCCAGTGCCATGCGCTAGTGAGTATAGGAATAGTAGGATAAGACCAGTTAATGCGTAGCTGGAGCAATGGTGCAGGAGGGAGGGCTTCAGATTCCTGGGGCAGGAGAGATCTATTCAAGATGGACGGGTTGCACCTCACAGAGCTGGGACCAATGTCTCACTGGGACGTTAACTAGCGCTGTGGGGGAGGGTTTAAACTAATTTGGGCACCAGGATAAAACATTAGAGAGGAGAAACAAGGTGCACATAGGACTGGGAGGGACAAGTAGCATTGGAGTAAAGAATAGTTCAGAAATAGGAGGGATCAGACAGGGGGCAAATTCGAGGCAGTCTAAGATGAGATTGGAGTGCAGGTGTATAAATGCACATAATGTGGTAAATAAGGTTGGTGAGCTGCAGGCTCAAGTTGTCACACGGGACTATGATATAGTAACAATAACAGAGACCTGGCTCAAAGAAGGGGAGGATTAAGTACTTAATATTCCTGGCTACAAGGTATTCAGGAAAGATAGGGAAGGAAAGAAAGGAGGGGGGTGGCAGTATTGATCAAAGAAACTATTATGGCACTGGAAAGGGATGATGTAGTTTTGGGGTCAAAGACAGAATCTATTTGGTTAGAATTAAGGAACAATAGAGGAGCTATTATGCTACTCGGTGTATACTATAGGCCACCAAATAGTGGGAAAGAGATAGAGGAGCAAATTTGCAAGCAAATTACAGAAAGATGCAACAACTATAGAGTAGTGATAATGGGGGACTTCAATTATCCCAATATAGACTGGGACAATAACAGTGTAAAGGGCAAAGAGGGGGAGGAATTCCTGAAATGTGTTCCAAAGAACTTTCTGAAACAATGTGTTTCCAGCCCAACCAGGTAGGAAGCAGTGCTGGATCTTATTCTGCGGAATGAAGTGGGGCAGGTGGAGCATGTTTCAGTGGGGGAGCATTTGGGGAACAGCGATCATAATATCATTAGGTTTAGAATAATTATGGAAAAGGACAAGGAACAATCAAATGTGAAAATGCTTAACTGGAGGAGGGAAAATTTCAGTAAGTTAAAAAGGGATCTTGCCCAGGTGGATTGGAATCAAAAATTGGAAGGCAAAACAGTAATTGAACAATGGGAGGCCTTCAAGGAGGAGTTGGTTCGGGTACAGAGTAGACACATCCCTGCGAGGGGGAAAGGAAGGGTATCCAAAGCTGGAGCTCCCTGGATGGCCAGAGGTATAGAGATTAAAATGAAACAGAAAAGGGAGGCTTCTGACAAATGTAAGGCTCATAATACAATAGAAAACCAGGCTGAATACAGAAAGTACAGAGGAGATCTAAAAAAGGGAATAAGAGGGGGAAAGAGAGAATAGATTAGCGGCTAACATAAAAGGGAATCCAAAAGTCTTTTATAAATATATAAAGAGTAAAAGGGTAGTCAAAGGAAGCGTAGGACCGATTAGGGACAAAAGAGGAGATCTTCTTGTGGAGGCAGAGGGCATGGCTGAGGCACTAAATGAATACTTCGCATCGGTCTTCACTAGAGAAGAGGATGCTGCCACTGTAGCAGTAAAGGAGGAGGTACTTAAAAAATTAGGAGTACTCAAAGAAGAAAAGTCACCCGGTCCAAATGGGATGCATCCTAGGTTATTGAGGCAAGTAAGAGTGGAAATTATGGAGGCTCTGGCCACAATCTTCCAATCCTCCTTAGATATGGGGATGATGCTGGAGGACTGGAGGATTGCAAATATTACACCCCTGTTCAAAAAAGGGGAGAGGGATAAACCCGGCAATTACAGGCCAATCAGCCTAGCATCGGTGGTGGGGAAACTTTTAGAGACAATAATCCAGGACAAAATGAATTGGCACTTGGAAAAGTACGGGCTAATAAATGAAAGTCAGCATTGATTTGTTAAAGGCAAATCATGTTTGACTAAATTGATTGAGTTCTTTGATGAAGTAACGGAGAGGGTTGATGAGGGTAATGTGGTTGATGTGTATATGGACTTTCAAAAGGCATTTGATAAAGTACCACATAATAGACTTGTTAGCAAAATTGAAGCCCATGGGATTAAAGGGACAGTGGCAGCGTGGATACAAGATTGGCATGGGGACAGAAAGCAGAGAGTAGTGGTGAATGGTTGTTTTTCCAACTGGAAGGAAGTATACAGTGGGCTTTATTAATAGATTATAATAGTTCCATCCCAACATCAAGCTCACCATGGACTACTCCTCAGAATCAGTTTCTTTCTTGGACACACGAATCTCCATCAAAGACGGGCACCTCAGCACCTCACTCTACCGCAAGCCCACGGACAACCTCACGATGCTCCACTTTTCCAGCTTCCACCCTAACCACGTCAAAGAGGCCATCCCCTATGGACAGGCCCTGCGAATACACAGGGTCTGCTCAGACGAGGAGGAACGCGATGGACACCTACATACGCTGAAAGACGCCCTAGTAAGAACGGGATATGACGCTCGACTCATCGATCGACAGTTCCGACGGGCCACAGCAAAAAATCGCATAGACCTCCTCAGGAGACTAACACGGGACGCAACCAACAGAGTACCCTTTGTCGTCCAGTACTTCCCCGGAGCGGAGAAACTACGCCATGTTCTCCGCAGCCTTCAACATGTCATCAATGAGGACAAACACCTCGCTATGGCCATCCCCACACCTCCACTACTCGCCTTTAAACAGCCACCCAACCTCAAACAGACCATCGTTCACAGCAAATTACCTAGCTTTCAAGAGAACAGCGTCCACGACACCACACAACCCTGCCACGGTAACCTCTGCAAGACATGCCAGATCATCGACACAGATACCACCATCACACGAGAGGACACCACCCACCAGGTGCATGGTTCATACTCCTGTGACTCGGCCAACGTTGTCTACCTCATACGTTGCAGGAAAGGATGCCCCAGAGCATGGTACATTGGCGAGACCATTGGCTGCGACAACGGATGAACGGACACCGCGCAACAATCGCCAAACAGGAGGGTTCCCTCCCAGTCGGGGAACACTTCAGCAGTCATGGACATTCATCCACCGACCTTCGGGTAAGCGTACTCCAAGGCGGCCTTCGAGACACACGACAACGCAAAATCGTCGAGCAGAAAATGATAGCCAAGTTCCGCACCCATGAGGACGGCCTCAACCGGGATCTTGGGTTCATGTCACGCTACACGTTACCCCACCAGCGAACAAATGTTATCTGTTTTTAATATAACGGGTCAGTTGCTGTCTTTTCTATGTTTCTACCTCTCTATCTCTGTGTTTTTTTTTGTTTGTTGTTTTTTTTGGTGATTTGTATATTCTGAGACCTGGCAGGTAACACCTGTCTGTCTGCACACTGATTGCCTTGGCAACGGGCAGTTGAAAAAACTGTCTGTACTCACCAAGCATTGTTCTGTGAATTATAAATGCGATTTCATTTCGAGGATTTCATTTTCACATCGTTCACCTGACGAAGGAGGAAGCCTCCGAAAGCTTGTGAATTTAAAATAAAATTGCTGGACTATAACTTGGTGTTGTAAAATTGTTTACAATTGTCAACCCCAGTCCATCACCGGCATCTCCACATCTTTATTAATAGAGGCACAGAGTACAAAAGCAAGGAAGTTATGCTAAACCTTTATAAAACACTGGTTAGGCCTCAGCTGGAGTATTGAGTTCAATTTTGGGCACCACACTTTAGGAAAGATGTGAAGGCCTCAGAGAGGGTACAGAAGAGATTTACGAGAAAAGTGCCAGGGATGAGGGACTTCAGTTATGTGGAGAGACTGGAGAAGCTGGGGTTGTTCTCCTTAGAACAGAGAAGGTTAAAGGGAGATTTGATAGAGGTGTTCAAAATCATGAACAGGTTTGACAGAGTAAATAAGGAGAAAACTGTTTCCTGTGGCAGAAGGGTCGGTAACCAGAGGACAAAGATTTAAGGTGATTGGCAAAAGAGCCAGAGGTGAAATGAAGAAACATTCTTTTACATAGCGAGTTGTAATGATCTGGAATGCACTTCCTGAAATGGTGGTGGAAGCAGATTCAATAATAACTTTCAAAAAGGAATTGGATAAATACTTGAAGTGAAAAAATTTACAGGGCTATGGGGAAAGAATAGGGGAAGGGGACTAATTGGATAGCTCTTTCAAAGAGCCGGTACAGGCACGATGGGCCGAATGGCCTCCCATTGTGCTGTACCTACTATGATACTATGAACACAATGCAGTGGCACCTGAAGTGAGTGGCAGTACAGGAACACGTGCATTTGGCTCCTTCTAAGAGAGAGGCCTCAAGACCAGTCAGTGCCTTCAACATAAAGGTTTTGACAGTGACCTTCAGGTCTGGGGAGACCGTATGGAGAGCAACTTCCTAGATCTTCAGAGTGCAGCTTTTCAAAGTCTTCTGGATTGAATTGCCCCCACCTGACCTGCCCCTCCACTGATCAGTGGGAACTCAGATCGGATAAGTGTACGGCAAGAGTCTGTCCTCATTATGCTGTCTTCACTCTTGACGACAGTTCATGTGAGCTTTGCAGTCAGCCCCTTCAGGCTCATATAACTGGCAGGAGACAGAACCAAGCTGGCTAAATATCTCCATTGGCAACACAGCCTTCTGTAATGTCTTCCCGGGGCTCAGAAATCCTGGGGCAAGGGTCACTTTGGTCCAAAGAGACTCATGATATCACAGTTTAGCCAAGCACCTCTGGCACTGCTGGCCCTTGGATGGAGCACAAGAATAGATTTAAGGACATCACAAAGAGTCATCAGGGGAAGCTCAGTGAAAAAATGGACACAATTACTGTAAAGTTATATATGTACAGTAGTAATGGTTTGCGATATCAAGTCCTGTGTTTAGAACTATGACTGTTTACTGGTTGGGTTCTGTGTTGGAGTCTCCTTGGAGGCTCACATTTACAGAGGACTGACAAGGAGAATTGAGCTGCTCTGGTTGGAAAATAATGGTCAAGAAAAGAGCAAGGTGTTGGGTTGACATTAATGGCAATTCTGTTGGGCTTAGTGTAAGGGCTGCAAGAGAGGGTCACCTCTTTATTTATTGGTAGGAGAAGGCGATGTTTATTAGTTGTTGGTGAATATGTCTCGCTCCAGCTCCTGAGGCTTTCTCTGCTTTTTGCTGCAGCTGCTTGAGTGGCTGTTGAGCTCTCACTGCTGGCTTTCCTTCCCTTTTCTGGAATTTTCATCGGAAGGTCCTTCAGCAATGCCAAGCTATGCAGCACACACCATGCCATTACTACCAACTATTCTGGAGACCCTTTATAGTTTATACTGCAATGATCGATGGAGGCACTGGAAGCATGCCTTTAGACTGCAAGTGCTGTGCTCCAGAACTATGCATGGGCTTTATTATACCTTTCTTTTGCAACAGTGGAGGCAATTCGACAAGAAGTCCTTAACCAGGGTAGCAAGAGATAACCCTGGTCACCAAGGAATGAAGATAAAGGCATCATGGCACCTTCCTGCAATTTAGCATTGACGTGCAGGATCTTGTGCTGTTAATTGCATACCATCTGAACTTTAATGGAATGAAAACCCTTGTGATGTAAAAAGTTCAGATGATTCTGAAGTGGGGCCCCTGTTGCTACCTGAGTTCCGACTAGCCCCCTTGCATCCGGGGGAAGCCTGCCACATGATAAAGTATAAAGCCCTCTAATGTTTTTCCTGGGCTCGCATTCCAAAGGTTTTAATTTGGGCTGCCTTGCTGAAAAGAGCATCAGCAACTTGACACATAGGACACTGGGCTGCAAGTTGAAATATGTTTCAGAAGTCAGCAGTTGGAACCTGAAAGGATCCTGTTGCATAGAAATTGAAGGCTGGGGTCAATTTCACCTAGAGGGAGAGTGCAGTGGGTGTGGAGATTTGGTTACAACAGGGTTCTTGCAAAGCCTCTTTATCGAACATAGCCTCCTGAAGCAGACCTCCTGTGATTCATCCTCGAAGGAGTGGTATGGTCTGTAAACTCTGGGGGAAGGGTGCCTCCTAGTTTGTCTTCTTTGGCGCAGCCTTATCCTGTGTGTCTCTCTCACTTCGTCTTCATCCTGCCCCTGTTCTGTCTCCATGATAAGGGCTTATAGGGGAATGTCCTTAGGGAATCCAATGGTAAGAGATCAAAGGTGGAAACAAAATCCTGCCTTAAACTGCTGAAAGGCAGATAGTAGATTCTTTTGTTAGCAGCACAGCAGAAAAATTAAATTCAAAACAGTCAAAGCTGAATATGACAAAGAAAAGTTCTGCACAGTCAGAGCCGGTGTATTCAGGGGACTAGGGCAAGTAGCTTAGGTCTGTTATATAAGCTGAAGATTTAGGACAATGATGTCTTCCTATCCTATCATTTCCATACATTTGCCAGTTTGGGTGCTGGCACTTCTTTTGCCCGGTCCCATTTCCATCAGAGTTTACTGCGCATAATCGAAGGGGTGGAACTCTGGCGTTTATGAGATCCACCCCAAAACCAAACAACCCACCACCCCCCAACTCTCCCAACAAAAAACACAGCTTTTCTGTGAAAAAGATTACAGAATTTCTTGACTATTTTCAGCTAGAATAGTTTGCAATTGCAAACTTGCCAATGTATTCATTAAGGACGAGGTGACTATGGAACAATGCTAAACTGTTCGTCATTCAGCGTGCAGCAATATTGAGAAACATGGGGGGGGAAATTGGATAAGGGCCATTTTTGGGCGTAGGTAACGTGATGTACTATTACCCCACGCCCAATTACCCCTGCACGGGCAGGATGCAAGTTTCGGCTGGCCCGAGGATTCACCCGCAATCAGCATTCCATTCTGGGCCTTGCACGTGGAATCAATGCAATTTGCACTTTCCACCACCAGGGGGAGCTCAATCTCTTAAAGGGAGAATGTTTCTTAGAAATCTCTTAAAGGTAGCTGGTACCTGTTAATAGCTGAAAATAACAGTCCACTGTCTGCATGGAGTCTGAATGGAGATCAGACATCGCACACGTAAAACACAGATGCGGGTCCCATCCATATATTTACACACTGATGAGTTATGTTAAAACATTAAATAAAGGTTGCGCGCTACTAAATCCCACATCCTCCAATCTGCACGCCAGACCTCACCAATCTGCCGTTCTGAATTGGTACCAGGCCTGCGAGAGTGCGTGCACCAAGGTTCTCTGCTGAAGCACTAGGGGCCTTGGTGCAAGAGGTGGACAGAAGGAGGGTCATCCTATATCCACGCGGCGGGGGGGGGAACAAGAGGCCCTCCAGACATATGTCCAAAAGGCAGTGGGAGGCAGCGGGGGACGAAGTCAATGCCAGGCGCACAGCATCATGAACATGGATGCAGTGCAGAAAGAAGTTTAATGCTTTGACATGAGTGGTCAAGGTGAGTGAGATCAACTATCAAGTGGCATCTCATACTAACTGCACCACTCACTACACCCCCCATCACCCACATACCAACATTTCTATCGGTACTCAACTCTTCCAACCAGATGCTTCCTCTCACCCTTACACATTACCACTGTTTCAAGCCACCCACCCACAACTCACAGGCCACACACATTAGCTATTTAACCATGACAGGCACATCACCCAGACACACATCCCGCTTTCTTGCAGGAGAAGGTGGCGTATATCAGGAGGCAGCAAGTGGCAGTGGCATTTAGCCCCTCGAGCCTGTTCCAACATTCAATGAGATCATGCTGGACCCGTGACCTAACTTCACATACCCGCTTTAGCCCCATATCTCTTAATGCCCTTGGTTCACAGAAATCTATCAATCTCAGATTCAACATTCACAAGTGAGCTAGCATCAACTTCCGTCTGCGGAAGAGCGTTCCAAACGTCTCCCACCCTTTGCGTGTAGAAGCATTTCCTAACTTCACTCCTGCATGTCCTGGCTCTAAATGTTAGACTATGTCCCCGCATCCTAGTATTCAAGTATAGGGGACCTCCAAAAACAGTTACAAATGTCTCCAGAGCCAGAAGCAATAATCCAGCCACTAACCTGTAAATCCTGCATGGTCCCTTTAAATAGCAGTGGTGGGGGATCCTCCAGGCACTCTAAGGCACATTCAGATGGACAGGGTAAGGTTGAGTTGAGAATTAAGTCCCAAAATGGTGTATTTAACTTTAAATCAGCGTTGCACACTGATTGAAGCCATTTTCTCCCTAGTTTACATGATTCCATCCTTCATTATCTGCACCTTCGCTAACTCCTATACCAAGATGGTGTTCCGCGCACGTCACGCTGGAAACATGTGTACGCATCCAAGACGCCATCTTGGATCTCGGAGAGGCCATGTAGCGCTGATACAACGGGCGATAAACGGCCCAATTTAGTGCCCATGGGCCCCAAAATTCTGATGGGATGCCAGGGTGAAAGTTGGGCACATCACCCGATGAGGGCTGGAATTTGGGGCAGTACCCGTGCTTACCGGCATTCCGCCCTACTTAACTGCTGCCAATGAATTCCAGTGGGGGAGTGAGCGAGACTTGGGGTATATCTGGGGTAGTTCCATGGCTATCCTGGGAATTGCTTCACTTATATCCCATTAGGCCCAATGGAGGGAATCGCCAGGACCACTCGGCTCCAGACCTCATTACAGCCTTGGTCCAAACATGGACAAAAGAGCTGAATTCCAGAGGTGAGGTGAGAGTGACTGCCCTTAACATCAAGGCAGCATTTGACCGAGTGTGGCACCAAGGAGCCTTAGTAAAATTGAAGTAAATGGGAATCAGGGGGGAAACTCTCCAGTGGCTGGAGTCATACCGAGCACAAAGGAAGATGGTAGTGGATGTTGGAGGCCAATCATCTCAGCCCCAGGACATTGCTACAGGAGTTCCTCAGGGCAGTGTCCTAGGCCCAACCATCTTCAGCTGCTTCATCAATGACCTTCCCTCCATCATAGGATCAGAAATGGGGATGTTCGCTGATGATTGCACAGTGTTCAGTTCCATTCGCAACCCCTCAAATAATGAAGCAGTTCAAGCCTGCATGCAGCAAGACCTGGACAACATTCAGGCTTGGGCTCATAAGTGGCAAGTAACATTCGCGCCATTTAAGTGCCAGGCAATGACCATCTCCAACAAGAGAGAGTCTAACCACCTCCCCTTGACATTCAACTGCATTACCATTGTCGAATCCCCCACCATCAACATCCTGGGGGTCACCATTGACCAGAAACTTAACTGGACCAGCCATATAAATACTGTGGCTACAAGAGCCGGTCAGAGGCTGGGTATTCTGCGGTGAGTGACTCACCTCCTGACTCCCCAAAGCCTTTCCACCATCTACAAGGCACAAGTCAGGAGTGTGATGGAATACTCTCCACTTGCCTGGATGAGTGCAGCTCCAACAACACTCAAGAAGCTCGGCACCACTCAGGACAAAGCAGCCCGTTTGATTGGCACCCCATCCACCACCCTAAACATTCACTCCCTTCACCACCAGCGCACAGTGGCTGCAGTGTGTACCATCCGCAGGATGCACTGCAGCAACTCGCCAAGGCTTCTTCGACAGCACCTCCCAAACCCGCGAACTCTACCATCTAGAAGGACAAGAGCAGCAGATACATGGGAACAACACCACCTGCACGTTCCCCTCCAAGTCACACACCATCCCGACTTGGAAATATATCGCCGTTCCTTCAGCGTCGCTGGGTCAAAATCCTGGAACTCCCTTCCTAACAGCACTGTGGGAGAACCTTCGCCACACGGACTGCAGCGGTTCAAGAAGGCGGCTCACCACCACCTTCTCAAGGGCAATTAGGGATGGGCAATAAATGCTGGCCTTGCCAGCATCGCCTACATCCCATGAACGAATAAAAAAAAAAATCGATTACCCTTATTAATATGGTCGTTTGCTTCCTTAGGAGTTGAAGACAAAAATTCCCTATTTAATCTTTGTCCCTTCCCAGGTCTCAGGGTCCTCCTATTGGAGAAGCTGTGTTCCACTCTAATATCCTCAGCGCATTTCTCTAGTGCCCTTACAGACGCAGGCTGCCTGCCCTGACAATATAATGATCCTACCGCTGGGAATTGGGATCTGAGTCTTTCGCTGTCATTGTGTAGGAGTCCTGCTCCATCGAACTTTTGCTCGTGGAGATGGGACCCCTAAATTTTGGGGCCGTATTTCATATTGAATTAGTGCAGTTTAAACATTGGATGGGAATTGCCTGGAATGCAGCATTTGGCCCTTAACTCCATAAGTTAGACCACTGTGCTTCCCGATCCTCTATTTGGCGAATTTGCACCAAATTTACTGGGGAACTCATTTGAATATGGCGCAGCAAGCAGAGAATTAGAAGCAAAGCAACCAATGGATATCTCTGCCCCAAAGGGAATTCTGCTATATGCTGAGCTCAAATTGCTAATAATTCCGGTTTTTTGCAAATGTTATGCTGAACAAGTCTTTATATTTATCTTAAACAAAACATACAGAGAGATTATTTTCATGTAATATCCAAGAGCTGGCTAGATATGAACATACAAACTCGTTTTATGTCACTTTTTTATACAACATACAATTCTTCAGAAACTGGGTAGAAATCATTATACTTAGACGGACTGCAACTGGATCATTAAACTTTCCATGGAATCAAAACATTCTGCATGATGGTCTAATCTTAAATCGCTTCTCAAATATAAAAAGGCAACAACAATTTGATGTCTTTGAAAATTATTTCTGCACAACAATTTGCCTAGCTTCCCCTATAATGCAACACATCACCCACTGACAGCATTAAACGTATTCCACAGGTGAATTCTGGTTGGAGAAACAGGGAGCCCATACAGTAACTTAAACAGCTACCTTATTAAGTACACTCTCAGATGTAATCACACAAAGGTTTGGCAATTGTAAACTGGCAATGGGATTGCTTCAGAAGAATGCATGAAAATAGAAAAGAAAGACTTACATTTATATAGCGCCTTTCACAACCTCAGGACGTCCCAGAGCACTTCACAGCCAATGAAGTACTTTTGAAGTGTAGTCACTGTAGAAAATGCAGCAGCCAATTTACACACAGCAAGGTCCCACAATCAGTAATGTGATCATGACCAGAAAATCTGTTTTAGTGGTGTTAGTTGATGGATAAATGTTGGCCAGGACACCAGGGAAAACTCCCCTGCTCTACTCCGAAATAGTGCAATGTGATCTTTTACATCCATCAGTGAGGGCAGACGAGGCCTCAGTTTAACCTTTCATTCGAAAGAGGGCACCTCCGACAGTGCAGCACTCTCTCAGTACTGCACTGGAGTATTGGCCTAGATTTTGTGCTCAAGTCTCTGAAGTATGGCTTGAATCCACAACTATTTGACTCAAAGGCAAGAGTGATACCCAGTGAGCCACAGCTGCCACCTAATAAATCAACTCAAAGTCAAGAACAATAAATAGGTGCAGAAATATTAAATTTTCTAGCATTGCTTTATATTGTGCACCAAATGCAAGGTAGTTAACACAGGAAGATGAAAGGATATGAATGTAATCGCGCCAGTTTTCAGTAGATCAGTGCAAGCAATTTAATGCATAATGAATGGACACAAGATCATACTTCTATTTCCCTCCCTGACCCTCTTGCTCAGACTTTTTGAAAAATATTGATAGTTCGGGCTCGATTTTAGGGGGCATTTGGAGGTGCGTTGGGGGCGGGGGAGCTCTGAAAATCGCGGAAATCCCGTTCAGGTTTGGAAGCCGGCTCCAACCCGCCGACTTCTGAGTTTCCCAGGGACCCCCCTGTGTGCGCGCGGGCGACATGAAACCGGAAGTCCCACTGGCTTTAATTGCTGGCGGGATGTTAGTTAAAGAACTAAATGTACCTCATTGAGGTACTTAAGGCACTTTAGTTGTGACAGATTACATGGTTATAACGATTTTGAACTTACCTGGGCGACTTGCCCACCACTTCTGATTCACGCCTGGTGAAAATAAACCTACCTTTATACCCTGCTCCGATGTCCGATGTCTCCCTCTCCAATCTCCCCCTCTTCACCACCCCCCCAATGTCCTCCCGAACTTTGACCTACTCTCTGATAATTAGCAAATTTAGTTCGTAAGCAGGATTCATTGGCAATGGTATCAAACCACACCAGGAAACACTGAACAGTAATAATACTTCTACAGTACTCGTAACATCTAATGGTAGAAATTACCGTTGAGGCTATTATATGAACACTGAATGTGCTTGTATCAATTTCCTTCGCTATTTTAACAAAACAGAGGAACACCACCTTTAAAGTAGCAAGAGAGGAATTTGGTACAAGCACATTAAGCCATTCGTACGACAACATCCTCAACACTACTTCTACTAAAGTGCTAATATTGAATAGCTGCTAAATGTGCAGTAAAATGACTGAAAGTCTCACAAAAGAGATTTTGCCAGCTTCATTCTGGGACCAGTAGAAACTGACCAGCAGGAGAATGAGTTGCTGCCACCTGGTGCCCTCTAGGAAAACCACATTTGGTGTCACATAAGCTGGGAAATTTCCCTTGGCACTGCTCCTGCTCTGCTGCCTTAAGGGCAGTGGAAGCAGTGCATAGAGCTCCACTCCCTGGGTGACTAATTCTTAATGTTAGGCACTTAAGGAGGGAGCACCTACTATCCATTGACACTGAAAAATAAGTTTGTAAAGTTCCTAGTTGGGTGAGGTGCCTCTAGTATCAAGATGATCTCATCTGTCTTGCTTTAATATACTCAGGAGTCCACTCATCGACCAGATTCACATGTTCTACAACATCGATGAGCATCCAAAACTGATTTGTGTCAACTTGAAAGTGACAGTGCAAACTTAGCTTCTTTTTAAAATATCTTTTCTGAATCAATAACTTGTAAAAAAAAGTGATACCAAAAATTTGTATAATAAAGTACAGAATAAGAACACAAGAAAACCAATGATGACAACAGGCTACTGAGCCCATCAAACCTCATTCCTGTAATATATGGTATTTTGAATAATTAAATTGTTTCTGATTTTTATTTAATTTGTTCTTGAAATATGGCCAACACTGACAAGGCAATATTTAATGCCCTCAGGACAACTGGGCAATAAGAGTCAACTACATAGTGCAGGTCTGGAGTTGCGTATAGGCCAGAGCAGGTAGGGACGATAGGTTTCCTTCCCCAAAGGACACTAGTGAACCAGTAGGGTTTCGATGACAAAATGGCAGCTTTTATGGGCAATCTTGTTGGTACCAGCCCATAAATTACTAAATTCATTGCTATGGAGGGATTTAACTGTCAACCATCTGGTTTCTAAGTATACTACAGCCATTCTTTACTGCTATTAGAATATAAGAACATAAGAAATAGGAGCAGGAGTAGGCCAATCGGCCCCTCGAGCCTGCTCCGCCGTTCAATAAGATCACGGCTGATCTGATCCTAACCTCAAATTTAAATTCATGTCCAATTTCCTGCCTGCTCCCCGTAACCCCTAATTCCCTTTACTTCTAGTTTGATAGATTACTCCAAACATTTATCACTCTGAGTAAAGCCTTTTCCTTATATTTGTTCTCCGTTTACTTTTCACTTTATTTCTATTATCTCTTCATCTCGTACTTTCATGGCGTACTTTGAAGCAACAATTTAGGTTTACCTTATCTATGTCATATAATATATTTTATATAATTTAATGAAGTGGCCTCCTTAACAGTTTTATTTCTGGACTGTAGAACTTTTAAAAATCTTTCCTGAGCGCTCATTCCCTAGATACTTGGGATCAGTCTTATTACTCTTTTCAGTACCTTCTCTATTGCAAATACTGTTTATCATTTTTCTTTTGTGGTGACCAGAACTGAACGCAAGTGAGGTCTGAGCAGTGTATTGTGAAGCCTCAGTGCAACTTCCATAGATTTATAAGCCCCGAAAGTGAGAGGCTCTGCTCCTGGTGCAGAGTCTTGCTCGATGGGAGCGCAGATTGGAGAGCTGGATGTGGAAATCAATGTGCCAAATTTGTGATGCTCCCAATTTTCCAGCCATTAAAATCTAAAATCAGAAAATCAAGAGCATCATGAATCAGGTGTGCTGACCTCCATGTCTGATTCTCAGATCTGCACTCCCATTTAATGAGATTCCTTGCAGAGTCTCACAATTACAAAAGTATACTGTTCTGATTCTATATCCCCAGCACTCAATTACTTTTTTACTTGCTTTTGTCACACTGTTTGAAAATTGAAAGTAATGGGCTCGATTTTACCAGGCCTGCGGGTTTCTGGCGGGTTGGGTTTCGGGAGCGTGGTCAAAACGCTCGGTGAAATTAGTGGGTTGCCCGCGCGATCGTAGCAGGCAACACACTAATAGGAATCAATTACCTGCTCCTCCGGGGTCCACGGCGCTGGCCTGCGCGTCGGTCGGGCTGCGCATGCGCAGTACGATCTGTCAGCTGGAGGCTCTCTCGTTAAAGGGGCAGTCCTCCACTGACAGATGCTGCAACCAATAGAACAAATTGCAGCATGGAGCAGCCCAGGGGGAAGGCTGCTCCCAGTTTAATGATGCCTCACCCCAGGTATCATCAGATGGGGTGAGGAGGAGGGGGAGGACAGAGATCTTCCACCCGGCGGGCGGGAGGAAGCGGCCTGCCTCTACCACCAAGAAGGCCTGGCTCGAGGTGGCAGAGGCGGTCACCTGCGCCACCAACATATGGCCCACCTGCATACAGTGCAGGAGGCGCTCCAATGACCACAGTAGGTCAGCCGCAGTGAGAACACGAAGTCTTTCCACTACACTCCGTCTGCCACAACACTGCCCCCACCCCACATCTCCTTCGTCACCGCCAACACTACTCTGTCACATCACCCTTCATACCCACTCAAACCCCATCCTCATCTTACCTCCACCTACTCACCTCGCCAGTACTCATCCTGCCACTAACACGCAACCCAATCCTCATACAATCTCATTGCTCCATCCCATACTCACCCTCTCGTGCATCTCCCTCACGGCCAGCCTCACTCAACCTGCCACCACCTGTGCTGCAGCCACAGGGCATGCATCACATATGTGCAGTAGGCAGCGTAAGGCAAACGTGTCGTGAGCATGAAGGGGGTGCACAAGGGTGTCTGAGGGTTTGTCATGGGTGTTACCTATATTGAATTTCAGAGCAACAAACAGCACACATTATATTGACACCACCACTGCCATGTCTCCGCGAATCCTGTCCGTTATGTCCAATAATGCCCGCTCCTGGGTATCACTATGAGGACCCACCACTGATGCCACCCATCGTGTTACTGCAGAGTAGGTGCAGGTGTATTTGCAGGGCTCGTCCGCGCAGACGACTGAGAGACATCGGCGGTGTAGCCGGCTGCACCCAGGAAGGATGCGGAGGAGATGGTGTGGAGGGCAGTGGTGACTTTGACAGCGACAGGTAAGCAGTTGGTGCTGGGGCCAGCCAGGAGCAGCTCGGCATGAAAGAGGCTGCAGATCTCCACGACTACATGTCGAGCGAATCTGCGCCTCCCTGTGCACTGCTGCTCGGAGAGGTCCGGGGAGCTGTGCCTCGGTCTGTGGACCCTGTGGTAGTGCCCTCTGCGATGCGTCTCTCTCTGCGGTAGCCCTCCCTCCTGCTGTGCAGGTGGGCGTGCAACAACACCGTGTTGGGGGGATCCACGTCTCTGCGGCGGACGGCGTGGACTGCGAGGCTGCTGGGGCTGGTCATGCTCGTCGTCCTCCGAGGGTGTCCACACACCACCCATCTGGCAGGTTTTGGTCTGAGGGGTTGTGAAGGGTTGGTGGGTGGTTCCTCAGACTGGGGCTGCGGTTTCGTGTCGGTCTGTCCTCTGGCTTGGCGGGGGGTGGTGGGGGGCAGGGGTTGCCCTATGTGACGCGGTGGCCTCCTGCGTGGGTGAGGGCTGTCCCCCGTGGAGTGCACCTTGGCACCTGCCACAGGCTGCTGGCTGCAACACGCCTGGTTGGAGAGAAACTGTTTCCCCCAGTGTGTGAAGCTCACTGCCTTGAACCTAAAATCCCACACTTCCTCTTTTGACAGCTGATTCAGCTCATTAACCGACCTCAACAAGCAAGGTAAGTACTCTCAAGTGGAACCCCGCTGGCTTTAATTGCCTGCGGGATTCCCAGCAGCGGGGCTTGCGCGCGCAGCCCCGCACGTCAGCGCGGTACCCGGAAGTGGCCGGGATTTCGTCGCGATCCGGTCACGTGACCGGATAACGGGATTTTCCGGGGCCCCCCGCTGGAAACCCGCCGGAAACCCGACGCCAAAATCGAGCCCAATGTGTCTACTACTTCTCTCAAGCCCCTTTCAAAATATCCTTATGCTAATTCAATTCTATTCTGATTATGTTCCCCATTTTTTTTCATTTTTGTGTAGGACTTCCACAATAAAATTCAACCCCACTTACTTCTGGACATTCCAAATGAACAATTTTGAAATTGATGGTTCTTCATTAGTACCGAATAAACACATAAAATGAATATTTATATGTTTGCTCTCCAGCCCTCTCCAATTGTTTTATTCCATCTGACGCTCAGAAGTTGGAGGAGCATATTTGGGACTCAGAGGCTAGAGCAGGACATTTGGGACTCAGAGGCTAGAACAGCATGTCGGAGGCTGGAGTAGAGTATCTGGGACTCAGAGGCTACAGCAGGGAATTTGATACTCAGAGCTGGAACAGGATATGGTCCTTCACCTTAACTGTTGGTAAATTCTCCCCATCTCCATCAGATTTTACACAGGTTTCTTTTGACTGAAGGAAAACAGAGAGAATTGAAAAAAATAATACAACTGATAAATGGGGCAAAATGAGGACCAAAAATAGGGAAGCCTACCTACTTGTGATGTTATACATTAATCAGTATTAAATTTCATGAATCTGTCCCAAACTCTGATCTAAAAGAGATCGTGAGGATAATGGCAAACTCCAATCTAATGTTAAATTTGTGCAGATTCTTTAAATCAAATTAATTTATTATTATCACTACTTAGAGTTTTGTTCTGCCATTAACTAGGAGTAGCACTAACATTTTTGTGAATTTTTACTCACTGGAAATAGTCATTGGTGGTTACAGATCATAAAGGGGCTGAACTGCTGTGGTCGCTGCCATGTGTCGGGAAATCATAATATATTCAAAAAGAATGTTTACAATTTTGCTACACATAGGAACCACAGCTGCTCTTTCCTCCCATGAAAGGTCAGCCTTGTTCTGAGTGTAGGTCTTTTCAGAGGATGCTTCTTTTAAAAGACATGGCTGGAGCCCTATCCTTAGCAGGGATCTGGTGTGAAGGCCTACATGATTCCTGATGCTGGTTTAAAACATGAGTGAAACTGATCTACTAGTCATTTGGCTGTGAAGATAATAACTGGTATAAACATTGCAAACAATCCCCTGTACGTTGTTAATACCATTGTAAACCTAGGCCCTAAGCTCTGGAATTCCCTTCCCAAACCTCTTCGCCTCTCCACATCTCTCTCCTCATTTAAGACGCTGCTTAAAACCTATCTCCATCTATCCTAATGTGTCCTTCTTTGGCTCGGTGTCAATTTTTGTCCGATTACGCTCCTTTGAAGCGACTTGGGATGTTTTACTATGTTAAAGGCGCTATATAAATGCAAGTAGTTGTTGTTGTAAACCTTCCCCTTTATGTTATTGTTACTATGTGTGGTTCTACACTTATAATTTGAGAGTCTTAATGAAATTAAAAATAGAGGAGGGGAAAAATCTCTTCAACAGAAGTTGCGATGACCAGGGGCATTAAAGGAAGTTCTCCCAGCAGGAATCTCACTGTCATGAAATGCAGCCGTTTGGAAAAGTAAGGAGTCTTTGGTGAAAGCTGTTTCTCCCCCACTAATTTATTTAAACGTTAGCTTATTTAAGTGCTTTAACGAGTTGATTGTGTTGCCATTTTATTTTCAAAGGCAACAGCAGGCACCTGGCAGGCGAGATATAATCTGCCCTGTAGGGAAAGCTAGCACTGGACATGCAGGTGATGTTTTATTATAACAGCTATTTGGATAATTAAAGGGACTCACCCAAGATATTTTTAATCTCCTTAGGACATCAAAATATAATGAAAAAAAACACATTATGAATTATTTCTCAAAAATCTTTAAATCTATGAATTCCCAATTCCTGTTTCTTTCTCTCTTAGAGAATTACATAGAATTAACAACAGATACAGGCCATTTGGCCCAACTGGTCTGTGCAGGTGTTTATGCTCCCACCCTACTTCATCTAAGCTCATGGAATAAAAGGGGCAGTGGCAGCTTGGATACAAAATTGGCTAAGTTGGAGAAGCTGGGGTTGTTCTTCTTAGAGCAGAGAAGGATGAGAGAAGAGTTGATAGAGGTGTTCACAATCGTGAAGTGTTTAGATAAAGCAAATAAAGAGAAACTGTTCCCATTGGCAGAATGATCGAGAACCAAAGGACACAGATTTAAGGTGATTGGTAAAAGAACCAAAGATGACATGAGGAAAAACTTTTTTAGGCAGCGAGTAGTTATGATCTGGACTGCGCTGCCTGAAAGGGTGGTGGAAGCAGATTCAATCATGGCTTTCAAAAAGGAATTGGATAAATACTTGAAGGGAAAATATTTGCAGGGCTCTGGGGAAAGAGCGGGGCAATGGGACTAAATGGATTGTTCTTACAAACAGTCGGCATGGGCTCGATGGGCTGAATGGCCTCCTTTTGTGCTGTAACCATTCTATGATTTTATAACTAACAGCATAACCTCCTATTCCTTTCTCGCCCATGCACATAGCTAGCTACCCCTTAAATGCTCTCCTATGAAAGAATGAAGAAAGGAAGAAAGAAAAAGAAAAACTTGCATTTATATAGCACCTTTCACCTTTCACGACCTCAGGACGTTCCAACGTGCTTTACAACCAATGAAGCACTTTTGAAATGTACTCACTGTTGTAATGTAGTAAATCCTGTGGTAAAATGAAGTTATTTCAACTTTTCCAACTTCTTCTAGTCTTCCCCTGCCCATGGCATGCAGTTCCTGCATCTGAGAGAGCAGGATGAAAAGCAGATTTGTCAGAGGATTTGCATCATTCAGTTTTAACTCATCTTACAGGTAGACATCATAGTACTGACTTTCTGTATCATTATGCCTGTGTGTGCTACTTTGCAGTCTCATCACATGGCAGCTGAAGCACTGCAAGGACAAGATGAAAAAAGTATTGCCAAAAATGATGGTGAGTATAATGTATTAGATCCCAAGGTGAGGCCACCAACATCATAATATTATCTGCAAAAAGGTGTTCAATTCAGAAACACCCAGAATTCATAATCCGAGGCTGTCCTTTATAATGCCATTGATTAAGGCATCAAATATGATGAGTGATGGTGAACAACCTTGCTTCATCTTTTTTGAGAGAGCTAGGTTCAGTGAGTCTCCCATCTACCCTTACAAGGATCTTGGAGCTAGAGTTATCCTTCCTAGGTGTGGCCATGTATTCTCATAGCTTCCAGTTTCTTCAGGAGGGGTGCCTGAGGCCTTACAACAATCAATGAAAGCATTGTGAGTGGAATTTCCTTGAGCCGTACAATGTTCTCGAATAAAGCCACAACCTGCCCTACATGTTCGTCAACAACCCGAAGAATGACCTTAAGAGCCTCTGATATCAGCAAAACTCAATGTATGCGCACAAGCAACTTTTTGGGGAATTCTGGGGTAATGCTTAGTCGTATGTGCTGGAGTCTGTAACAATACAGATGCCTGGACAACACTGCAGAAATGCTGACAGCTGGCATATATGATGGTGTTGGCTACAACGCCTGTATGGATTTCAAATACTGTGCTACGGACAAGATCCACCTTATTTGCCATGATGTAGTCACAGTTCTGCAAATATCTACAATGCACTTTATGATCACTTTTCCAAACAATGCTGGCAGAGTGGGATTATATTTTACAACTCTTGAATCCGAGTAAAGTGAGAATGAATATTGCACTGTTATTTCTTTATAAAACTGCTGCTAAATAGTAAATAACATTGGTTTTCTTGACAAATGGAAAACTAAAGGAACCAAACTAAGGATCCTTACAGAAATAAACATATCCAACTCCCATTTATGTTTAGACAATGCTTTAAACTCCCTATCTACCAGCACTGTGGGAGAACCTTCACCAAGTGGACTGCAGCGGTTCAAGGCGGCGGCTCACCACCACCTTCTCAAGGGCAATTAGGGATGGGCAATAAATGCTGGCCTCACCAGCGACGTCCACATCCCATGAATGAATAAAAAAAAGTCATGTGTACCTAGAATAAGCAGACTTTAGAATGAAGTGCTGTGGAAACAGAGTTACCAGGTTGACCACAGTACAGCTCTATATTAAAAAAAATGCGGTCAACAAGCTGACCACTCAGAACTCACTCAGAAAGCTTCCGACAGTGCAAGGAACATCAGAAGGGGAAATTCAGGGAAGCCACACTCCAGAAAAAATGCTGCAGAACTCTTGAGTGAATACCCGTTGTGCCACAAAGTCAGCAGATCACTTTGACTATGTCAGATAGTGTCATCACCAGTCAAGCTCACTATATGTGAAATGGCACCGATGCTAGATCTATTTAGCATCTGTGTTGGCACGTAACTTCAAGGTCGTTTCAACTTCAAGATAGCCTGCCATCAGAGTAGCCACTACTTACACCTGCCTGACTTTCAATTAAAGCAACGTTGAATCTATTATTGGGAAGGTTTCTTACAACAACAACAACTTGCATTTATATAGCGTCTTTAACGTAGTAAAACATCCCAAGGCGCGTCACAGGAGCCACATAAGGAGATATTAGGACAGGTGACCAAAAGCTTAGTCAAAGGTAGGTTTTAAGGAGCATCTTAAAGGAGGACGGAGAGATAGAGAGGCAGACAATACTAATTATCGTGAATTTTATGCACAGGCTTCACTGTTTCAAAAGTAGATGTTTTCCAGCTGCTGACAGCAGCCATGGAGTGTGGAAAGGTTGTTACAGATGTTTGTCTCCAGACCGTGATATGATACTGTTTGCTGCTGGCTAGAATCACAAGGAAATCCAAGACTTGTGTGTGTTTTACGCTCATCACTTTTCTTTCAGCAAAGTACAGACTGTGAATTAACAAACACGGAAACAATTATTTCTGTAGTGACCTATAAAAGCCTGATTCGTAAAATTTCCAATAAAACCCTCTTTTATCGTGTTATTTAAACCTTCCACTTTATGTTTTTTGTTGGCAGTAGCAAGAGCAAGTTGTCAACTTCCTGACTCTCCCTCTTGGCTGCAGACCGTACATGGCCTGGGGAGATCGTGGGGACTGGGGGAAATAATAGCATTTCAAAAAACATCAAAAACAAGTGGCTCAGGTTTCAGTCTAGTTACGGCAATAGTGGAGCAGTTTTTTTTTTATGGCTTGCTTAAAAGTATGTACACCCCCTGCAGAATGAGCAGTTTACTACAGCCATATTGAGTTAGACATCTGTGTTGAGATGTTGAACTTAAGATGCCACAAAAGCATTCGCTGTGCCAATTACTGGGCTTGTGGCAGCAGCAACAACACTTTGGAAAGGATAACAATCAGGAGCAGCCCTGAAGAATTTTCATGAGCCTTTCTCCCAGTACTGATAAGGACTTTAAAAGCCAAATATGAGGCTCTTCCTATTATGCTGATATCTGGCAAGATCAAACTGTTTGAAGAACAGTGGTCATCTGAAGTGATGCTTGGGGATTGATTTTAACCCTACCTGCCTGACAGAAATCAGTAATTAAAATCGAAGGGACCAGTTCCTGCTGCCTGCGATCTTAAGCAGCAGGGTTCTGCAGGGGGGCCTTGTAATCTATGAAAATCGGGGTCCCTATTACGTCAGTAGGACCCTGATTGCATTTTAGAGCGGGGAAGCCACCGCAGCTTTCCTGTTAGATGAAACCAGGTCGGAAGCTGACCAGAAGGAAGAAGGAAGTCGAAGGGAAGTGGTAAACTTTCCTTTGTGGGGCTAGGTGTGTTCCTCTGGGCCCCACAAGGAAAGTTGCTTCCTTCCCTTCCCTGGACTCACCACCCTCCCTTCCCTCCCATGAGACCGTCCTGAAAACCCCTCCCTGCCACACTCCCTGGAAGCTGGTGGGTGACCAAGGGCTGCTCAATCTTTGACAGCCGGCAGCTGGTCTGTGCCCTCTTCCCATTCCGGGCAGGAAGTGGACAGGCGGCATTTAAATGAGGTCCGGTGGTTACAGCCCTGCTGTGGCTGGTGGGTGGTAAATTAACTTGTCTGAGTGGTTACCCGCTGGAAACCCACTCTGAGGTAAAATCCACCCCTTGATCTTATCTATTTTGTTTCACTATTGCACCAAATGACACTTTAATGTTTGATTGGAAAGAGATTACCCACATAATAATAATCAGTGTGATCAATAGGTTTTGGGCTATTTGGTCAGTAAAGGGGACAGTTGCCTGTTGATTATTCTGTGTCTGATTTCCTTTAATAGTGAATGTGAGCCATCCGATAGAAAGGAGCAGTGGATCAAGTGCCCGTGTAATGTTCTCAGTCCAGACTTTACCTCACTGTCATGACAGCCAGAGCTTTCATCTTTATCAAGTGGCTGCCGTTTTGAAAATACTACAACCGTTTCCAGCCCCGTTTGCGAAATCAGCCGATTTTGGCCCAGCGGGGGATTGCCCCATAATACATTGCTGGTCACCTCCTGTGCAGCCACCATGTTCCAAGTCCTGCATAGGAGAGGTGACTAATGTATCATTGGATAACACTCCAGCCAGACCAAAATCAGCTGATGTCTACAAGCCCAGGTGAACAGTGTGACTGGGGGCCGAAAGCAGATGAATGCTAACTGTGCATTGGAGGAAAGAAGAGATCCAAACATGGTACTAAAATACATGTAGGAAGCTCACCACCCTCCTGCCACCTGTTCCACTATACTGATCGAAAATAGCTGAGATGACCAGACCTTCTCGAATGTTAGCTACCGGAGTGTTTGAAGTTTAAAGCTGACCTTTTTGGCAGGCTTTGCACCCGCTGCTTTTATACTGCAGGCAAAGTCCATCTTTCCTGGTGTGAGATCACCACTTCCAGGTGATTTCCTTGTGATAGAAGCATCTTGCCACTTTTAACCATGCTCTTGACGCAAAGCGATGCTTTGGGTATGCGGCTGATTCACAGCAGAAAATCTCAAATGTAGGATTTTCTCAGTGTCGACAGCTCTGAGGTGCCGTCTTTCTCATGAGACGTTAAACCGAGGCCCCGACTGCTCTCTCAGGTGGATGTAAAAGCTATCATGGCACTATTTCGTAGAAGAGCAGGGGAGTTCTCCCAGAGTCCTGGCCAACATTTATCCCTCAACCAAAAGCTAAAACAAATTATCTGGTCATTAATTTCTTTGTTGTTTGTGGGACCTTGTTGTGAGCGAGTTGGCTGCTGCGTTTCCTACATTACAACAGTGACTACACTTCAAAAGTACTTAATTGGCTGTAAAGCACTTTGAGACATCCTGAGTTTGTGAAAGGCGCTATATAAATACAAATCTTTCTTTGTCTTGTCAGAAGATTGCAATCATGATAATTGTCTTGTCAGAAGATTGCAATCCTCCAGCATCTGTTGGTATTCCACAATCTTCCAGTGTGTAGTTCACAAGTGGCAAATAAAAGAGGCACAGCGAGAGCGGGCCTGAGCACGGAGTAAAAGAGGAGCGGCGAGAGTGGGCCTGAGCACGGAGTAAAAGAGGAGCGGCGAGAGCGGGCCTGAGCACGGAGTAAAAGAGGAGCGGCGAGAGCGGGCCTGAGCACGGAGTAAAAGAGGAGCGGCGAGAGCGGGCCTGAGCACGGAGTAAAAGAGGAGCGGCGAGAGCGGGCCTGAGCACGGAGTAAAAGAGGAGCGGCGAGAGTGGGCCTGAGCTCGGAGTAAAAGAGGAGCGGCGAGAGCGGGCCTGAGCACGGAGTAAAAGAGGAGCGGCGAGAGCGGGCCTGAGCACGGAGTAAAAGAGGAGCGGCGAGAGAGGGCCTGAGCACGGAGTAAAAGAGGAGCGGCGAGAGCGGGCCTGAGCACGGAGTAAAAGAGGAGCGGCGAGAGCGGGCCTGAGCACGGAGTAAAAGAGGAGCGGCGAGAGCGGGCCTGAGCACGGAGTAAAAGAGGAGCGGCGAGAGCGGGCCTGAGCACGGAGTAAAAGAGGAGCGGCGAGAGCGGGCCTGAGCACGGAGTAAAAGAGGAGCGGCGAGAGCGGGCCTGAGCACGGAGTAAAAGAGGAGCGGCGAGAGCGGGCCTGAGCACGGAGTAAAAGAGGAGCGGCGAGAGCGGGCCTGAGCACGGAGTAAAAGAGGAGCGGCGAGAGCGGGCCTGAGCACGGAGTAAAAGAGGAGCGGCGAGAGAGGGCCTGAGCACGGAGTAAAAGAGGAGCGGCGAGAGTGGGCCTGAGCACGGAGTAAAAGAGGAGCGGCGAGAGTGGGCCTGAGCACGGAGTAAAAGAGGAGCGGCGAGAGCGGGCCTGAGCACGGAGTAAAAGAGGAGCGGCGAGAGTGGGCCTGAGCACGGAGTAAAAGAGGAGCGGCGAGAGAGGGCCTGAGCACGGAGTAAAAGAGGAGCGGCGAGAGCGGGCCTGAGCACGGAGTAAAAGAGGAGCGGCGAGAGTGGGCCTGAGCACGGAGTAAAAGAGGAGCGGCGAGAGCGGGCCTGAGCACGGAGTAAAAGAGGAGCGGCGAGAGTGGGCCTGAGCACGGAGTAAAAGAGGAGCGGCGAGAGCGGGCCTGAGCACGGAGTAAAAGAGGAGCGGCGAGAGCGGGCCTGAGCACGGAGTAAAAGAGGAGCGGCGAGAGCGGGCCTGAGCACGGAGTAAAAGAGGAGCGGCGAGAGTGGGCCTGAGCGCGGAGTAAAAGAGGAGCGGCGAGAGCGGGCCTGAGCACGGAGTAAAAGAGGAGCGGCGAGAGCGGGCCTGAGCACGGAGTAAAAGAGGAGCGGCGAGAGAGGGCCTGAGCACGGAGTAAAAGAGGAGCGGCGAGAGCGGGCCTGAGCACGGAGTAAAAGAGGAGCGGCGAGAGGGGGCCTGAGCACGGAGTAAAAGAGGAGCGGCGAGAGCGGGCCTGAGCACGGAGTAAAAGAGGAGCGGCGAGAGTGGGCCTGAGCACGGAGTAAAAGAGGAGCGGCGAGAGTGGGCCTGAGCACGGAGTAAAAGAGGAGCGGCGAGAGTGGGCCTGAGCACGGAGTAAAAGAGGAGCGGCGAGAGTGGGCCTGAGCACGGAGTAAAAGAGGAGCGGCGAGAGTGGGCCTGAGCACGGAGTAAAAGAGGAGCGGTGAGAGTGGGCCTGAGCACGGAGTAAAAGAGGAGCGGTGAGAGTGGGCCTGAGCACGGAGTAAAAGAGGAGCGGCGAGAGTGGGCCTGAGCGCGGAGTAAAAGAGGAGCGGCGAGAGTGGGCCTGAGCACGGAGTAAAAGAGGAGCGGCGAGAGCGGGCCTGAGCACGGAGTAAAAGAGGAGCGACGAGAGCGGGCCTGAGCACGGAGTAAAAGAGGAGCGACGAGAGCGGGCCTGAGCGCGGAGTAAAAGAGGAGCGGCGAGAGCGGGCCTGAGTGGCAAAATCAAAAAAAAATCAAAAAAAGTCAGAAAGGGACATCACAGAGGAGCGCAGAGGGTAAGTCAGTGTAAGTATTTAATTTATTGGATGTGTTTTTATTCTCCGCTCCGGCCCGCTCTTGTCGCGCCTCTTTTACTCCCCGCTCAGGTCCGCTCTGGCCGTGCTTCTTTTAATCATGGTTATTGTCTTCTCAGAAGGTTGCACTCCTCCACCATCTGTTGATAGTTCACAATCTTCCAGCATGTAGTTCACAAGTGGTGAATACAATAACAAGAAATTAAATTGCCTGTACGGCAATGTGCACAGCATCCGAAACAAAATGGAGGCAATAATTCATAGCGTGGAGCCAAATATGGTAGGGTTAACTGAAACATGGTTACATAAGGAACAAGACTGGCAGTTAAATACTGCAGGATATAATGTATTTAGAAAGGATAGGGAAGGAAAGTGGGGGTGGTGGTGAGGTAGCTGTACTAATTAGAGACACCATAATGGCAATAGAGAAAAGGGACATAAGTAACATTAAGATACAAACAGAATCCATATGGATTGAGGCAAAGGACAAGATGGGATCGATGACGTTAATAGGTATATTCTACAGACCACCTAATAGCAGAAGGGAAGTGGAGAAGGAAGTATGTAGGCAAATCTATGAAATGAGTAAAAAACATCGAATAATAATCATGGGAGATGTCAATTACCCCCAAATAAACTTGCAAGAAGAGTTAGGGAATGGAGTTTTTACAGTGTGTACATGACTCCTTTCTTACCCAGTAAGTGAGAAGCCCAACAAGAGAGGAATCACTGCTGGATTGAGTAATGGGAAATGAATCAGAACAGATAACAGAAGTAAGCATAGGGGAACATCCAGGCAATAGCGATCATAACATAATAAGGTCTAAAATAATGATTGAGAAAGACATAAGTAAGACAAAGACCAAAGTAATAGATTGGAATAAAGCTAATTTTGAGGGGATGAGAATGGAACTAAGGCCATTAAATTGGAAAAAAGTGTTGACAAAGAAATAAAACAGCAGTGGGAAATATTTAAAACGGTGATCAATAGAGCTCAGGAGAAATATATTCCTCTAAAAAGCAAGAGCAAACTAGTCAATAATGAAACACCATGGATGAATAAAGAGATAAGGGTAAAATTGAAACTACAGAAAAAGGGAATACGAAGAGGTTAGGAAAGAAGTCAAAAAAACAATTAGGAAAGCAAAGAGGAACTACGAGATTAAATTATCAAGGAATATAAAAATAGTAAAGTATTCTACAGATACATAAATAACAAAAGAAAAATCAGAATAGGGATAGGGCCACTAAGGGATGCACAAGATAAACTCACCGGTAATGACAGCAAAATGGCAGAAATCTTGAATAGTTACTTTGGGCTCTATTTTAGCATCCGTTATCGGGTGCGTTCCTGGCAGGGGGGCTCCGAAAATCGGAGAATCCCGGCGCGGTACCGGAGCCCGCCCCGAACCTGCGCACTTCCGGGTTCCCTGCTGACGCGCCAGCGCAGCCCCCGCTGGTGGGAATCCCGCAGGCAATTAAAGCCAGCGGGATGCCACTTGACAATATTTAGTTTGGTATTTCAGGTCATTAACTGACCTGATTAAGGGATTATTTGGGATTTTAGAACCAACTGGGACTGTTTCCCACACTGGGGGAAACACTCCCAGGTCAAATGGACGTGTTGCAGCTGTCAGCCTGTGGCAGCTGCAAAGGTCCATTTGACAGGTGGGGGGGGGAGACCCTCACCCATTGCAGGAGGCCACTCTGTCACTTGGGACAAAGTTTGGCCTCCACCACCCTCCTCCTGACAGTCAAAGTCACCAACCTGCGCACTTACCCCGGGGTCCGGAGACATGTACCTACCTTGCGGACCCCCTCAGATGTACATCTTGCAGATGGGGGCCGCCGTAGCTGCAGTCATGAGCTCCTTGGAGGGCGAACAGCATCATCAGCCTCACCAACCTCGCCATCCACGCCGTCCACCTCTGACACGTGGAGCTCCACAACACAGTGCTGTGACACATCCACCTGCACAGCAGGAGGGAGGGCTACCGCAGAGAGATATGCGTCGCAGAGGGCACTACCCTCGCCACAGGGTCCACAGACCGAGGCTCAGCCTCCTAGACCTCTCTGAGCAGCAGTGCACACGGAGGCTCAGAGTCACTCGACATGTAGTCGTGGACATCTGCAGCCTCTTTCATGCCAAGCTGCTCCTGGCTGGCCCGAGCACCATCTTCTTACCTGTCGCTGTCAAAGTCACTACTGCCCTCAACAACTTCTCCTCCGCATCCTTCCAGGGTGCAACCGGGGACATCGCCGATGTCTCTCAGTCGTCTGCGCAGAAGAGCCCTGCAAATACAACTACACCCACTCTGCAGTGACACAATGGGTGGCATCAGTTGTGGGTCTTCATTGTGATCCTCAGGAGCGGGCATTATTGCACAAACCAGACAGGATTCGTGAAGACATGGCAGTAGTGGTGCCAATATAATATGTAATGTGGGTTGTTCAGAAATTCAATATAAGTAACACCCATGACAAACCCTCAAACACCCTTGTGCATCCCCTTCATGCTCACGACACGTTTGCCTTATGCTGCCTACTGCACATATGTGATGCATGCCCTGTGGCTGCAGCACAGGTAGTGGCAGGTTGAGTGAGGCTGGCCGTGAGAGAGATGCACGAGAGGGTGAATATGGGATAGAGCCATGAGATTGTATGAGGATTGGGTTGAGTGGTAGTGGCGGGATGAGTACTGGCGAGGTGAGTAGGTGCAGATAAGATGAGGATGAGGTTTGAGTGGGTATGAGGGGTGATGTGACAGAGTAGTGTTGGCAGTGCTGAAGGAGATGTGGGGTGGGGGCAGTGATGTGGCAGACGGAGTGTAGGGGAAAGACTACGTGTACTCACTTTGGCTGACCTACTGAGGTCATTGGAGCGCCTTCTGCACTGTATGCAGGTGGGCGATATGTTGGTGGCGCTGGTGACCTCCTCTGCCACCTCGAGCCAGGCCTTCCTGGTGGCAGAGGCAGGCCGCTTCCTCCCGCCCGCCGGGAGGAAGATCTCTCTCCTCCCCCTCCTCCTCACCCCATGTATTGATACCTGGAGTGAGGCATCATTAAACTGGGAGCTGCCTTCCCCCTGGGCTGATCCATGCTGTAATTTTTGCTATTTGTTGCAGCATCTGTCAGTGGAGGACTGCCCCTTTAAATAGAGCGCCTCCAGCTGACAGACCTTACTGCGCATGCGCAGCCCGCCCGACGCGCAGATCAGCAGTGGGGAACCCGGAGGAGCAGGTAAGTGGATCCAATTAGTGGATTGTCTGCTACGATCGCGCGGGAAGCTGACTAATTTCACCGGGCGCGTTACCCACGCGCCCGATAGCCCCCCCGCCGAGAACCCGCAGCCCTGCTAACATCGGGCCCTTTGTCTCCATATTTACCAGGGAGACTAACAAGGTGGGCATGAAATTAGAAGAGATATTAAAACATTTAAGATAGCATGGGGGGCAATAATTGATAAACTAATCAAACTAAGGGAGGATAAGACCCCTGGTCCGGATGGATTACATCTGCGAATATTAAAAGAAGTTAGGGAGGAGATAGCAGAGGCACTGTTACATGTATATAATAATTCACTAGAAAAGGGAATAGTGCCAGAGGACTGGCAGACAGATAATGTTCTTCCTATATTTAAAATGGGAGATAGTACAAGTCCAGGGAACTACAGACCAGTTAGCTTAAAATCAGCGGTAGGAAAGATAATGGAATCTTTACTCAAGGATGTAATAGAAAGACATCTAGAGAATGAAAATGTAATAAAGAACAGTCAGCATGGATTTCAAAGGGAAAGTCATGCTTGACCAACCTTATTGAATTCTTTGAAGAAGTAACAGAAAGAGCAGACAAGGGTAATGTAATAGATGCAATATATTTGGATTTTCAAAAGGCCTTCGATAAGGTACCAGATTGTAAACTCATGGCTATGGTCAGAGCATGTGGAGTCAGGGGACAGGTAGCAAGTTGGTTACAAACAGAAAAGAGAGTAGGGGCTAAGGGTAGCTACTCAGACTGGCAAAAGGTGGGAAGTGGTATACAACAGGGATTGGTGCTGGGACCACTGTGGTTCACAATTTACATTAACGATATGGATTCAGGAATCGGAAGTACAATTTCAAAATTTACAGACAACTCCAAATTGTTAATACAAAGGAAGAATGTGTCAAAATGCAAGAGGACATTAATAAACTTGCAGAATTGGCACAAGGAGTAGTTGAGGCAAATAGCATAGATGCTTTTAAGGGGAAGCTAGATAAGCACATGAGGGAGAAAGGAATAGAAGGGTATCCTGATAGGGTTAGATGAAGTAGGGAGGGAGGAGGCTCATGTGGAGCATAAACGCTGGCATAGAACAGTTGGGCCGAATGGCCTGTTTCTGTGCTGAAGATTCAATGTAACTTGATGTAAGATTGCAATCCTCCATCATCTGTTGGTATTTCACAATCTTCCCAGTTTGTAGTTCACAAGCATTACCAATAAATTGCCGAAGGAAGCCATTTAAAAACATTATCCAATGCTATGAGTTTCAATGCTAGTAGAGCTGGTGCTTTGGTTACAGCTACAGCCAGTGCTTTTCACCATTTGAGATGGAGTGCAGAGGGAGCTGTTGGCTGCTGAATGCAGGATGCTTTGTGGGAAGACTTGGTCTATCTTCATCTGATGTCCTCTTGATGTGTGCCCTCTGAAATACAAACAATGGGAAATGTAAGCGGGGGTGTTGTACCTTGACTTGAAGGACTGGGTGGGCACTGAAGCGCTGTAGCTCACTGTGTCACTGTTCTTGTTACCTCAGCTGGTGCAAAGCAGAATAAATATTAATTAGATAATTTAACAGGCAGGGCAGTGGCTCTGGGCTGCAATGTTTGTGCCAAATTTGCATTGACAGAAGTGTAAATTCACCATGAAATTTGTAGATTTACAAAGAGCATAATCATCACCAAAACCACTTTGCAAACAGGCCTCCTTGGTATTCGTTAGCTCCAGCTAATGGATTATGTTAATATGATATTCACGTCATTACATTACCATAAAAAATTGCTTTTACGCAAAAGCCATCCAGCTACTCTAAAAAGTCAAGTAAAGTACTTAGGCCCATTTTTGTGACAGCAATAAAATATCAGCCAGACTCTTTTAAGTACATCATATATCAACTCTCATTCAGTCATGACATTTTGCCTAGACATGAGGTCACCAAGCAATTTTCTACAAGTCCTTAATGCCCTTGAATACTGCTTTTAGTCTTTAATTGTGAGAGTATTTTATCAATACCAATATTATCTAATAAGCAAAGCATAAATATGTTTGCTGTTTTAATCAGGCTGGCCCTTTCCTTTACCTCTCCTCTCTTCCCCTAAAGATGTTAACTTCTGCTGGGTTATCGTTTGTCCGCTCCCAGCCAGCCTCTGGTACCTTGCTCAAGGAAACACTGTGGCACACGACTATTTAATCATGTGGGCCAAGCCCTTACTTGATTTCCTCACTTGTCAGCAGAGGTCACTGGATAGTGACCAGGAACAGGAATCGTGGCTGATTTTCCTCTCTCTAGCCCAGGGGCACCAAGGCTAAATAAAATATCTCTTTGTCACCCTAGTTGAGATCACCTAGTATTAAACCTGGGATGCACTAACGACAGTGCCTTGTTGCAGTGCCTTTATCAACTAAGCCATCAAACCAGCTCATTGCTGCATTTTTCTAACAACATTTTGAAAGTCTTCATTTCCTAGTGGACTTCAGTGGAAAATATGGGGGTCGATTTTCACATGTGGTGCACATTGGGTGGGTGGCGGGATGCCCGCCCAATGTCAGTAACAGGTGGTCCAAGCCATGTTGCTGGTCGGGCCTCATTTAAACCTCATAGGCCAGCTGCCTACACGTTGATTGACAAGTTGTCGTTTTGGTGGATGGGATTTCCAGTTGGGCCTGACTCCTGTTTAAAGCCAGCTTACACGTTTTAAAGCAAGCTGTGCATTAAACTTGAAATAAATGTTGGCGTGATTTTTGGAACTTTCTGTGATAGATGCTTCCTGCAATGGCTCCTAGGTACAATGATGCAATGGTAGAGGTTCTGGCGGAGCAGGGGAGGACCATAGGAACATAGGAACAGGTGTAGGTCATTCAGCCCCTCGTGCCTGCTCCGCCATTTGATAAGATCATGGCTGATCTGTGATCTAATTCCATATACCCGCCTTTGGCCCATATCCCTGGAAACAAATGGCAGAAGGGTACCCAGGCAGATGCTGCAGCAGGCATGGAAGGAGGTGGCTGAGAAAGTCAATGCCAGAAGCATCATCCCTGGACATGGGTGCAGTGCTGGAAGAAGTTCAATGACTTTACCCGGCGAGCAAAGGTGAGAATGATACCTTGCTATCTCTTTTTCTCAGGATGAGACCTTGGGCATGATTTTAAATGGAAAAAATGGGTGGGTTGGGGGCGGGGGGGGGCAGTAAAAATGTTAAAAATCTAAAACCCGCCCCAACCCACTCACTTCTGGTTTTCACAGAGGCGGGATGAGGGGCGAGTGACCAACCCACTCTCAGGAGGTGGATCGGTCAGTAAAAGCTTTCAAGGAGGCCGTGGGCCTCCATTTTGACAGATTTTTAGTTTTCAACCCCTGGGGCTGGGATTCCTGGGCCTTCTGATTCACATCACGTCTGGTTCAGAGGAGACGAGGAGGCCCGAAACTGCAGGTAAGTGCCTTTATAGCACTGCTCGTGGGCCTGGAGGAGCAGGAGTGCTTCCCCCAAGCTCAACAAGTCTACCTGCAGCGACCCCACAAAGGCGATCGACACCCCACCACGATCTCTGACCCCCCGAAGATTGACCCCCCCCCCACCCCAAGGCCCCCTGATGACTGACCCTCTCCCCCCCCCCCCCACCTCCGGTGGACCCCCTCCATCTAACACTTACCTGTTCACGTCCTCTTCCTTCCTCTTCTTCCTTCCGACTGAGACCAGCTGTCAATCAGACCAACCTGTCAATCAGACCAGCCTGTCAGGCGGGAAACTGTCAAAAAAAAATATAAGACGTCCTTCCGTCAAAATCGTAAGGACATCTGGGAAACCCGTATTTCTGGGTTTCCCAACAGGAAACTCCCCCCGCACCGGTCGTACCCCTATAAAATCATGCCCCTTGTTACAGCAATTCCCCCCTAGCAATCCAAACACTCTGTTCCACATGCTACTCCTCCAATCACAATGTGACACTGCACCAACCGTCCTTTGCATTCTAATCACACACTCACCTGCTGGTGCTGTGATCAGAAGAGCCACAAATAGCACTCTGCTTTTACTAGGTAACAAGTGGAAATCATTTCACTCTACTGCTAACTGCTTTCACATTGGAACCACTTTCTTGCACATGACGACCTTCCCATTGTGCTCCCAATTTGCTGCTTCTCTCTCTCAGCATGCACATTATGGGAAGCTGGCGGTCACCTCCATGGATGCTGCAGCAGGAACCTCTGTCCGGGAATGTGTGGCACCAGCACTAGCATCTTTGAAGCTCGAACTGGTGCCATTCAGGCTCTGGGCTCCACCATCTCCACTGCTTTTGAAAGGCTAACACGTTGACAGGGGCTTCAATCGTGTCACAGATCTCCTACAGTCTACTGTCTGGCCGATCAGCGTTCTCAGCCACAACCCCATAGGAGTGGCAGTGGCACAATGGAAATGGCACAAGTTGTCCTCTCTCACAATCATAGAACATCTGCTCCCCCACCATCCCCAGCAACCAATGCCCGCCATGATGCCAGAAAGCCGGTCTGCAGCCGGGCCCTCTCAAGTCTGAGCTCCTAGAGGTCACCAACCATGACCATCTTAGAAGCTCTCATCTGAACATCAGCAGCATTCCACGTCCCATGCTGAAGCCATTGGGGGAGCTTCTTGTACTGGTATCAAACTAAGAGAAGCAACATACCAAAAGCAGTCTGGGCCAACTCCTGGGTGTTTATTATTTCTTTTGCCATTTGGTAACATGATTGAATGGTGATACCTTTTCACTTGATGATATTGATGAGGAGTATTCAGTAGTAGCTGTGGACTCTGTGAAGCCAGGTGGCATGATGATCACAGGGGTGGAAGTTCATTATTGGAGGGTAGATGGACTGAATCAAATGATGTTCTAGATGGGAAAGGGGTGGTGTGGTGGGATGGGGCTGGGGGGAAGGAGTAATTTAGGAGAAGTGATGGTCAATGATTTGCTGGTGTACAGCGCGCTGGCTGCATGCTGATGGTGCAGACTAAATCCGCTGCTGCTAAATCGGCCGGATCATCAGCTTCTTCCTCCTCATGTGATGGATCGACCTCTTCATCTGTCATCAACAGTCGCTTCCCCCACTGCAGGGAAAGGTTATGCAGGAAACAGTACACCACCACTATCCTCGATACTCTCTCAGGACTGTACTGTAGGAAACCTGTAGACCAGACCAGATAGTGAAATTGATGTTTCAGCACAGCTATGGGCTGCTCGATGATTGCTCTGGCTGAGCCACGACTGCCGCTGTATCTGATCTGATTTTCATAGCATTACCGGCCCAGGCATGCTCCCCACAGCCCCGCAAGCAAACCTTCTGCTGATCTCGGCCTCTCCTCGATGCCACAATCGGCAAACCGCCCCCCTTCCTCCTACCTCCGATCTTTGCCTCTCTCCCTCCCGATTGCCACGCTCCGACCCACCCCCACAACACTCCCCGATCTTTGCCGATTGTCGGGGAACGTCCCCAACAGTCCGCATCTGTAGCCTTCTGCTGCTGGTTTTCCCGCCCGGCAGCAGGCCAGCCTCTCAGTCATTAAATTTGGCAGGACCTCCGCGTTCCCGGTATTTATGGGATCCCCCCCCCTGCAAACACGCTCACCTGCTCCCTCCCAGCTCCCCATAAATATCGGAACCAAAGCATTCCTTCTTAGGGCTGCATTATGATGGAATGACTGTAAAATCTAAACCTATTGCATCTGAAGGATCTCCAATGTGTTTTTTGTCACCATTCATGAGGATATCTGTGGCCTCCTCCTGCTTGACACTTGAGTCTTGAGACACTGCTACAGACTATATCTTCTGTCAGCTTCTGAAAGAGACAAGGGCATTGAGTAAAGACGTCCCCAGAGTAATTAATCACCTACCAGCCAGCTATCAGTAAATTCTCTCTGCTGAAATCTCCTGCATCTACCTGAATATGTCAAGATAAATGAATTGTGAATGGTGCCTGGGGAATTGGCATTAATATTAGTCATGACGCAGCTGGAATCAAACAGTACCACCAGGAACAACAGATATATATAGCTAGGATTCTCCTCTCTGGGAAGTGTTCCAGCAGAGAGGAACTTCTGCCCGCCCTTCAGACATCACCACAACCTGTTCCAGTTTCCCGGGCTCACCCAGTGTACATAGGGTCCTAGAAGGATTCTTGCCCGACTGCAAAATCCCAGCGATGCCCCAGCAGGACAGTCAACGGCAGTTGACGGGTAGAAGCATCCTGCAGATCCACACATCAGCTGCCTTGGAGGCCTCTGCAGAGACTAAAAGGCCTACAAAGCAAGGTAAGTGGGGGCCAGAATGGAGAGAGAGGAGGCCGTTTTGAAGCCCTCTCCATGACGGGAACTCAAGGCCGTTATTGCTACTTCCTGGGGCTTGCCACACTATCCCCATGGCAACCTTGAGAAGTGGTGATAACACAGGCAGATGGTAGGGGAATCTGCTGGGGCGGCCTGGGCCCTGCCCCCAATTGGCATGTGGCGGGTGGGAAAAGAGAGACCAGCGGTAGTTCGAGCATTGCGAGGAAAGGAAATCAAGCAGTGAGGCTGTAGTAGGCCTCACCGCCTGAATTATCCATCACTATTCATTGCTATCCTGCCAAGTTTCAGGCCAGATTATGGAGAAGAATCCAGCCCATACTCTGCTATTACATTACTGAGGTTATGTCCTCTTTCCCTCCTCAAGATTCAAAAGGAAAACAGACACAGACTAGGCCACCAGCAACTGTACATCACCCTACCCACATACTAGACTGACAGGAATTGGATAGCCCGCTACCCACTAGACCAGAAAAGTCAAAGGCAATGTATATCATAAAATATCTACCTCTGTGATTGTGGGTCCAGGCATAGAGGGCTCAGCGACTGGCAGAATGGAAAAAATAATCAAACATTGAGGCGTTTGTGAGTGAACTTGAAATGGACCTATCTGGGTAATTTCGGCATAGAAATTCGGGTGTGCCCTGGGCACGAGGGTGATGCTGGATATAATCCTTGCGTCTGAATGGTGAGGCCTGAGGTACTCCCGATGTTGGGTCTCGTGCCTCATTTCCATGGAGCCGGTGAGCTGTGCAGAGCTGCGGTCGAATCGTAATTGGCGTCACAGCGGTCCTCAAGTAAGTGAGGAAGGGTGGGTGATTGGGCCTGGGGGTAGGGCGATCTGTGGTCGGGGGGAGAGGTAGCAGTGGGCGATCCGGCTGGTGGCAGTGGCCATGGAGGGCGATCTGTGGTTGGTGGGTAGGCTGGGGGGAGGGGGAGGAAACGGCCCCTGTTCTTTTAATATGGGGTCAGGAGGGACACTCCTGGCTCCACATTCAGGTAATTATGGAGGCCTAACTGCCGGTTAGCACCATGTTGTGCTGAGCAAGCTCAGCATGTGGCAGGTGATACACACGGGCGTTTGAAATTTGTAAACAGTCCTAAAAGAAGTGCAGGACCCTGATTTGAATAAATTATTCTGCACTTTAAATGTACCAGACGTGCATTCCTGCCGCCAGCGCATCTACCTTATGCAACATGGCGGGTAGCACACTTCTGGCCGAAAATGTGTGCCCGCTTCCTGCTTGCCATCTTGGGAGTTTAGTAGGCTGGTTAGCGCCTGAATAACGGGTGCTGTGCAGCCGAATTTCTAAGCTTTGATGTTTTTCACACGTTACATTTATACTCCTTCACTGGCACTGGTAGAGTTTTATTCATGGCTGTGTGGCACTCAAACAGTTCTAACACTTAATTATTGATTATTTTTTTATTGTGTAGAGTGCTTGTTGTCAGAATAATGTATCATCTGGAAATCAAATATCGAAGTTTGGATAATCCCAATTAAACATCGATGAACATCACCACAATATTATCGCAACTACTTGTGTTGGAGAATCCCAACTATTCATTGCATTAAAGAACTAAATCCTGTGCTGGATTGCTTGCCACCCAAACATTTAAACCTGGTTTCAATTAGTGCTATAAGAAAGATCTAGTGTTATGAAGCTTAGTTGCTTAACATAGACCATGGGGTAGGTTTTAACTATCCGGCCGCCGATTGATTGCGTGGACGATAGGCCCAGTGCATTTCAAGAGCCGGGCAGCAATAGCATCAGGCCAGTGGGCTGTAAGCGGAAACCGAGTGCCCCGGGGCAGCCTGCCGGCTCTGGGCCAGAAGATGATAGGTTGAGGGGTGGGGTTCTATCGTGGGGTGGGGGAGAGGGGTGGTGTGAACCTGGAGTGGCAGTGGCCCAGGCTGGTTTTGAGCAGCCCGGAGGAGGAGCACTCCTGTTCCTCCCGGCCCCACAAAAATGAATACAGACTTGCTTGTGGGATCCTCTTTGGCTGGACCGTCAACTGATGGTGGACAGAGCGTGCGTGGAGCAAGCTCTGCCCAGTACTTCCCTAAAATGGCAACCAGGGTCAGACAGGACATGTGGTTTATTATTTTTTCAAGGAGAGAAGAGAGATTGAGTTAAATAAGTGGAATTGCCTTTAACCTTTTCTCTTTATGTTCACTTGCTGTCTGTGAAATAAAGCAATTCAATGCTTCATAACCGGGCCTCATTTTACCAAGTGTTTCTCAGTCTGTCTTTGAAAAGATTGGTGAAGTACACATGAGAACATCTGTAAAACGATATCCACTTCAGACCATAAGGAATGCCTCCAGATTCTCACCAGCATGACCCATCCCAACATATCTGTGATATAAAGAATCCTGTCCTTATGAAAGCAGGGAGTAAATGCTGTGGTTCACTCTGTTCACCTGATTCACACAGACAGCAAGGAGCACACTTTTAATGAGATCCATGTTTGGCCAAAGTGAAGGAGAATTGAAACCTTCTGAGTTATGGCAAGCTGCAGGTTTGATAAGGTCTACAGTTCAACTGACAATCTATTGATACTGGAATCCAGTGCCTTAATCCGGGGTCTAGTGTTCAAATCAATGCTGTAAGATCACTAAAGGTACAAGATATGTGCTGAAGGCTCTCAGCAAAGTATCCCTGGAGCCAATTTTTTTTTCTTTTTGTTTTGCACATGTGGGATGTCGGTGCTGAGAACACGCATGATGACATGGGGAGGTTGTGTGTGATGATGTGAGAGGGTGAACTGAATATTATTCATTTACATTACACTTTAAATAGGTCTTGGCATGGAACCTATCCCTAGCTGGGGTCACTTTATGCTGGGGCTGACTCAAAGCAGATATTACATCTCCTCAACTGTTAGCTGGAGTTTAGGTTTTGGCAGATGCCAGTTCCCCTCTAACCCCCAATTAGCATGGTAAATGAGATGCTTAAAATCATCGCTAGCAGCTTAATTGATATCAGGCAAAGAGCAACCACAAAAGTCAGATTGATTGAGGTCTTAAATATAATTTTAAAAATGAATTAAAATCAATTTTGTTGTTCCATCTATTGCAGCTGGATATGTGCAGTAAGCTCAGGCTACTCACATCACATCGCAATGAAGTATTACCAAGCTTGGGTGATCAACGGTGAAAAGCAGAAAGAAAATGAGCTGCATCACCTGCTCCCCTTGGTAGCAAGCTGGTTTCCTTAAACAAGTAATCGTGGTGATTTTTCATTTATTTCACAGTTGACTACACTGGGGAAATGTGAAGAGTGACAGGTGTGATTGTTCAGTCCTATCTTTGTCCTACAATTCACAGGCTTTTAAAGCCAGATTGGCATCATCTAATCACTATGTATTGATTTATCAACTCTTCCTGTTTTACACTGTGCTGCGTACCATGGGTCTGGGTCCTTCACCTGGAATTCCCCATAAAAATTTGCAAACAAATTTGAAAATTTGAAATGATAGAGAAACACATTTTTAAGGTTTCATTTTTAAACTTATTTGAGTTGACTTATTCCTAATACGTAACAATTATTCAGTCTGTTCTTTTATTTTAAAAAAACACCCCAATTAATCAATGAGCTTTCTAATAGGAAGAGATTGTGTAAAACTAAATTGTCAAATGAATACTGATAGAACAATCCAGGCAGGTTTCATAGTGAGCTCTCTAAATCATCATTTTCTAAGTGTTTCTTTGGTCAATATATTTTGTTCAGCAAAGTAAAAAAAATGTAATAAAAAGCAGCACTACAAGGACATTTGCCATATTGTGATGCTTTTGGCGAAGAGTCGCATTCTGAAACTTCCCTTTTAATAATAAATAATTGAGTCTTGTGGGGGAATAACAAAGCAGGGTGCTGTAGGAAGTTAGTGCTTCTGCAGGCATTTGTATTTGAACAAGCTGGCAAGAGTTTGCACAGAAATTGAGAGAGTTTGCATTTTATACATGGAATGATACAACCATTTGTGTACACAGTCACAGAAAACAAACAGCGAGAAGTACTAAAATAAAGGTCCCGGCAGAATTCGGGCTTTCATGTTTCACGATGGTGTGAACCTGTGAGAATTCAGCACCAAAGTGAAAGCTTGAATCCAATCAACTAATGCAGATATATAGCAGTAACTGCCTCAAGCCACAGCTTTCCCAGCAGTTGGACACTGTTTATCCATTATTATAGCAGGTAAAAAGCCAACCTTCTGCCTCAGAGGCACAGAACACGCAAGGGTGGTGGAGTTATGTATTGTGGATTGTACCCAAATCTATCTAATTTCCTGCAAGTTTTTTCTTGCTGCCCAAAGGCAAATCAGGAAAATCTCTAGAATATTTAACCTTATATCCTACATCAGAGGTGTCCAACCTCTTGCAGGAGTGGGGCAGATGGTTGTGATGCATTCAGTGAGTAGACATATACCCATTACCATGCTGCCAGGATTTAGGCACACCCATGAAGCAGCAAGTATCTGACACTCATTAAAATTACATTTAAAAAATTCAAAATTGCAACAGACCAGCTGCCCTGTTGCTGTGGTTTTAGCTGAAGGTTGTTAGTACTCATAGTATCATAGTAGGTACAGCATAGGAGAAGGCCATTCGGCCCATTGTACCTGTGCCAGCCCTTTGAAAGAACTATCCAATTAGTCCCACTCCCCTGCTCTTTCCCCATTGCCCTGTAATTTTTTTCCCTTCAAGTATTTATCTAATTCCCTTTTGAAAGTTACTATTGAATCTGCTTCCACCACCCTGTCAGGCAGTGCATTCCAGGTCATAACAACTTGCTGTGTCAAAAATTTTTCCTCATGTCGCCTCTGACTCTTTTGCCGATCATCTTCAATCTGTGTCCACTGGTTACTGGCCTTTCTGCCACTGGAAACAGTTTCTCCTTATTTCCTCTATCAAAACTGTTCATGATTTTGAACACCTCTATCAAATCTCCTCTTAACCTTCTCTGTTCTAAGGAGAACAACCCCACCTTCTTCAGTCTCTCCACATAACTGAAATCCCTCATCCCTGGTACCATTCCAGTAAATCTCTTCTGCACCCTCTCTAAGGCCTTGACATCCTTTCTAAAGTGTGGTGTCCAGAACTGAACACAATACACCAGCTGAGGCCTAACCAGTGTTTTATAAAGGTTTAGCATAACTTACTTGCTTTTGTACTCTAGGCCTCTATTAATAAAGCCCAGGATCCTGTATACTTTTTTAACAGCCTTCTCAACTTGTCCTGCTACCTTCAAAGATTTGTGCACTCCCTGGTCCCTCTGTTCCTGCACCCCCTTTAAAATTGTACCATTTAGTTTATATTGCCTCCCCTCATTCTTTCTACCAAAATGCATCACTTCACACTTCTCTGCATTAAATTTCATCTGCCAAATTGTCTGCTCACTTTACCAATCTGTCTATGTCCTCCTGAAGTCTGTTACTATCCTCCACATTGTTTACTACATTTCCAAGTTTCGTGTCATCTGCAAACTTTGAAATTATACCCTCTATACCCAAGTCCAGTTCATTAATATATATCAAAAAGAAAAGTGGTCCTAATACTGACCCCTGGGAAACACCACTGTATACTTCCCTCCAGTCTGAAAAACAACCGTTCACCACTACTTTCTGCTTTCTGTACCTTAGCCAATTTTGCATCCACACTGCCACCATCCCTTTAATCCCATGGGCTTTAATTTTGCTAACAAGTCTATAATGTGGTACTTTATCAAATGCCTTTTGAAAGTCCATTTACACACCAACTGCATTACTCTCATCAAGCCTCTCCGTTACTTCATCAAAGAACTCAATCAAGTTAGTCAAACATGATTTTCCTTTAACAAATCCGTGCTGACTTTCATTTATTAGCCCATACTTTTCCAAGTGCCAATTAATTTTGTCCCGCATTATTGTCTCTTAAAAATTTTCTGACCACCGATGTTAGGTTGACTGGCCTGTAATTGCCGGGTTTATCCCTCTCCTGTTTTTTGAACAGGGGTGTAACATTTGCAATCCTCCAGTCCTCTGGTACTGTTCCCACATCTAAGGTGGATTGGAAGATTGTGGTTAGAGCCTCCACAATTTCCACCCTTAGTTCCCTCAGTAACCTAGGATGCATCCCATCTGGACCGGGTGACTTTGCTATTTTGAGTACTGTAAATCTTTTAAGTACCTCCTCTTTACCTATTTTTAACCTATCCTATACACCATCTGGAATGAGAACAATGCCTCAAAATTTGATCTTGCCTCACCCATTTTACAGGCTTTAAACGGGTACCAAATGATCCAATATGGCAGGCAGCTGCGCATGCTCATTCAGTGTCAGAAGTGCTGGTTAAGTTCTGGTGATTTATTGGCTATTAATTGCCTTCTACAATTGATTTCTGACATCTGCTAACAAGTTTTTGCTGGTGCTAGTCTGCTTTTATCTGCCTTCACAATGGTTTTACTGCAGTCATCGGTGATTTGGTGTGGCTGCCTTTGGGGTTAAAGGACGAGGAGTAACGGCCAAGAAGACAGGAGAGAGCAGGAGCAGCTGGGAGAAGAAGGGCACTGTGCAGTAGGCCGTCCCCACAGTGAGTCTTCAGGGAGCACTTCTCCTACCTGAACTTCACTGAGGAGCAAACACTCAGGTACCTTCGCTTCACGAAGGAGGCTGTCACCGAGCTATGTCACCTGCTGCAGCCACAACTTGAGCCTCAAACCAGGGCATGGACAGAATTGCCTGTGGCTGTCAAGGTCACCGTGGCCCGTTTATGCCTCAGGGTCGTTCCAGGGCTGCAACAAATGACAGCAGCGACATCTCTTTGAGCAGCTCTGGGCACATAGTTTCCTTTGTATTTGATACTGTCAGGTCCTACCTCTGTAACTTGATCATCATTCTTTGTGTTTGGCCATGACAATCGTTTAAAGATTTCATAAATAATGAAACAAATAACTTGTAATCTATTTAAACACTAACCCTGTGGCCACATTTCACAACCCTTGTGAACATTTGTTCTTAATTTTTGTATACTGCGCGGAGTGCCCCCTCCTGTGACCTGTGGCATTGTGTTCCATATTATTTTGCAACAAGATAAAGTAAATTAGGTGAAGGCGAACAGTTCAGGAGTATTTATCAAGTGGCATAGGAAAGCTGAAGTAAGAGGTGTTGTGGTATCACCCTGTTAAAGTGGAGGAAGGGGTTTTGGGGTTATGCATGCAAATAATTGCTTTTAGGGGAGATGGGTATCCATACTGTAAGATCGTAACTTATTGTCGTCCTTAACCAGAGTGCATTGCAAAGGAATAGTTGTACAGTTATTACTTTCAGAGGATGAAGAGTGTGCTGGTGCCGAGGGTGGCAAAGGAAGGAAAGGAAAAGTGTGTTACCTTGCCTGCCCAGTACTACAAAAAGTCATTGAACTTTTTGTAGTACTGCTGACCTGGGGTTGAGAAAGTTGGCACTCAGTGCCACCTCCGTCAATATAGCATGAGTGATCTTTTTGGTAAGTTTAATTTCCATACACTACATCAAATTACTCTTGTTTTACACAGGTTTTATGCCAATCACTATTCCAATGGATATGCAAATTAGCTGACCCATGAAATTCTGGTCCAAGTCCCTCTCCAGACAATCAATCAGCAATCGAAATTCAATTTCCATTGACATAAGAGTGTTGCAACTCTCTGTATGGAATTTCTAGACCAACGTGTTGAAACTGATCATTTTGCTCTCTTATTTTACTGGACAAGACTTTATTTTTAAAAAACTTATTTTGATTCTTCACTCTTACTGTTACTTTATCTCTTCCTTTTCAAATGGCCACTTCTGGCATTAAGCAAAGTTTAGATTTTTTAACGTGTTTCAGAAGTGGTGCCGGAGGATTGGAGGACTGCTAACGTTATACCATTGTTTAAAAATGGAGAGAGGGATAGACCGAGTAATTACAGGCCAGTCAGCCTTACCTCAGTGGTGGGCAAATTATTGGAAACAATTCTGAGGGATGGTATAAATAGTCATTTAGAATGGCACGGATTAATCAAGGACAGTCAGCATGGATTTGTTACGGGAAGGTCGAGTCTGACTAATTTGATTGAATTTTTTTAAGGAGGTAACGAGAAGGGTCGTTGAGGGTAATGCATTTGAAGTAGTCTACATGGATTTTAGCAAGGCTTTTGACAAGATCCCACATGGCAGACTGATCAGAAAAGCCCATGGGACCCAAGGGAAAGTGGCAAGTTGGATCCAAAATTGGCTCAGTAGCAGGAAGCAAAGGGTAATGGTTGACGTGTGTTTTTGTGACTGGAAGGCTGTCTCCAGTGGGGTTCCACAGGTCCCTTTTTTTGTGGTATATATTAATGATTTAGGGCTAAATGTAAGGGGCATGATTAAGAAGTTTGCAGATGATACAAAAATTGGCCATGTTGTTGATAGAGAGGAGGAAAGCTGTAGACTGCAGGAAGATATCAATGGACTGATCAGGTGGGCAGAAAAGTGGCAAACGGAATTCAATCTGGAGAAGTGTGAGGTCAAACGAGGCAAGGGAATACACAATAAATTGAAGGATACTGAGGGGTGTAGAGGAACAGAGGGATCTTGGAGTGCGTGTCCACAGATCCCTGAAGGTAGCAGGACAGGTAGATAAGGTGGTTAAAAAGGCATACGGGATACTTTCCTTTATTAGCCGAGGCATAGAATATAAGAGCAGGGAGATTATGCGAGAACTGTATAAAATATTGTTTAGGCCACAGCTTGAGTTCTGCATAGCTATGAGGAAAGATTGGATAGGCTGGGGTTGTTTTCATTGGAACAGAGGAAGCTGAAGCGTAATTTAATTGAGGTGTTTAAAATTATGAGGGGCCGAGATAGAGTGGATAGGAAGGACCTATTTCCCTTAGCAGAGGGGTCAGTGACCAGGGGCATACATTTAAAGTAATTGGCAGAAGGATTCGAGGGGAGCTGAGGAGATTTTTTTCACCCAGAGGGTGGTGGGGGTCTGGATCTCACTGCCTAAAAGGGTGGTAGAGGCAGAAACCCTCAAATCATTTAAAAAGTACTTGGATGTGCACTTGATGTGCTGTAATCTACAGGGCTACGGACCAAGTACTGGAAAATGGGATTAAGCTGGAGAGCTCTTTTTTGGCCGGCACGGGCATGATGGGCCAAATGGACTCCTTCTGTACCGTAACTTTCTATGATTCTAGGAGTCATAGTAACCCAGAACTGAATTAAAAAGGAATGACTATTATGGGTCACATTTTATGGCCCATCCTGAATGCTTCCTCACCACCTGACACCCCCTCACTTTTTCACCTACCCCCAAGCCAGCTGCCCAATGTCATGAACCCACCGGCTGCAGTGCATAGCACTCCCTCTACATTCCTTCATTCAGGCATCTGCTGCCCATTCCCATTTCTACTCCCCAGCTTATTCTATTACAAATATAGCTGAAAGCACAACTGTTACAATCAAACAACAGAGTCTTAACAAACATCACAACTAAAACCAACAGCAAACAGAAAGAAACAACTGAAGGATAGAGACCTATATCAAAGTACCAAACACAAAGACAAAAAATGAACAAACTTGAACTACAGCAACACAGAAATAAATCAGAATTGCACATTATGTTTCTACCTAATTACATATAATTAGTTATACTTTTATAACATATACTTATATTATTACACATATATATTTAGATACGGTATACAATTATGTATCGCTACATTTATATGGAATTCCATCTAATTACATATAATCACCTACATCTGCTCCAGGACCACAATAACCAGGATTCAATCTGCTATTTGCTGATTTGGTTTCCCCTGAAGGGTAATCACAGGGAGCATGATGAGAACCTGGCAGCTTTGCACCCTCTGTACAGCAGCATTGCAGTTGAGGACTCCCATATATCTACTGAACAGCTGCTCAATTCATGCACCAGGAGGACTAGCCCCAAGGCTACTGAATGACTAAAGCATGTATGAGGTCTACCTAAGTCCCTTGATGCTTTTGACTTATAGATGAACTCCCTACTTTATAGTTTGTATTTTAATTTTTTATGTAGATATTTATATATACATACACACACACGCATAAACATTTCCCATCGCTGTCAAACCTCCCAGGTTGCACTTTTGAGCCACATTTTTCAACATGCAAACTGTGGATAACTTTTGCATCTTATTAACTCAAACTTTGTACATCAATCAGCAACCGGTATAGAATTTACTGATCAAAAGTTAGCAAGTGGAAAGAAAACAACCAATCAATAATTTCGAAAACTTTCTATCACAAGTTTGCAACAGCTACTAATGGCAATGCAGCAGTAAGGAGTCCAATTCAAACTTTTGGCCGCCATTTGGACTCGCACTAGTTGAAACTCAGAACTAGAAAAATGGTTTGTAACACAATAATGCCATTAAAAAAAATAGAAAATAAAAACAAAATTGATTAATTATGGGGATAAAAACAGAAAATGCTGGAGAAGCTCAGCAAGTCAGGCAGCATCTGTGGAGAAAGAAACAGAGTTAATGTTTCAGGTCGAAGACCTTTCGTCAGAACTGGAAGATGTTAAAAGAGTTAAAGTTTTTGAGCAAGTACAGAGTCAGGGAAAAAGGGGGAGGGAGGGTAGGAAAGAACAAAAGGGAAGGTCTGTGTTGGGGTAGAGGGCACGAGTGATTAAATGACAATAGGGATGATGGCCAAGTGACCGGCAGGTCAGGTCATGCTTGCGGACAGGGCGGAGGTGTTCTGACCTGCTGGTCGATTGCCATTTTAATTCCTCTTCCCACTCCTTCTCTATCCTTGGCCTCATACACTGTTCCAATGAAGCTCAACGTAAGCTCGAGGAACAGCACCTCATCTTCCGTTTAGGCACTTTACAACCTTCCGGACTCAATATTGATTTCAATAACTTCAGATCATAACCATTGCTCCCATTTTTTCAGTCAGCTAGTGCTGGTAATGGTTCTGCTGCTGCCATTTACAGCTACTCCTGATCAATCTTTTGTTTCTTTACTTGTCCTATTACCACCTTCCTTGCCTTGCACCATCATCCCTTTTTTTATTTAATCACTCGTGCCCTCTACCCTATCACAGACCTTCCCTTTTGTTCTTTCCTCCCCTCCCCCCTTTCCCTGGCTCTGTACTTACTCAAAAACTTTAACTCTTAACATCTTCCAGTTCTGGCGAGAGGTCTTCAGCCTGAAACGTTAACTCTGTTTCTTTCTCCGCAATTGCTGCCTCACTTGCTGAGCTTCTCCAGCATTTTCTGTTTTTATTTCAGATTTCCAGAATCCGCAGTATTTTGCTATTAATTATAGGGAGCAACTTTCCTGGCAGACGAGACTCCCCGCCGAGAATGTGCATTTATAAAATCAGCCATTTTATAAACTGCCATTTTTAGCTGCTCAGCTGTTTAGAAACTTCATCTTGTAGACGCCTGGATCTGACTGATTGATATAGTGTTGGATAATTAAGGGACCATCTCTAAATTACACACTCAAACTAAAACGAAATACTGGCACTTACTGAAGTAAGGGAATGGCTACAAGTACTTATACCATACCATTAAAAAAAGGGATTTATGGTGAATTGTTAAAATAGCCCAAAAGGCATATTATAATTTTAACAAATAGCATGGCTTGCATGCCACATTATTAGGTTTGTAAACAGAAGTGTGTTTTGACACATTTAGTGAAGCGATAAAGTACCATTGTACCAACCTGCCACTAATTCTTTTCATGTTTATTGAAACCATATTGCAGTGGTGCAAACTTTCCCAGTGGCCAATAAACACTACGGCATTGAAGGAACATTTTGGATCAGTCTGTTCCTGATTTATACATAAACCAAGTCTCCAAAACCACAACAATCCTTCTTCAAACTACACACCAATTTTTCTCGTGTCTTTCTTTGTGATCAGTTTATTTGAAACACCTTTTAGTATTTTATATCAATGAATAGAGTTTACATTATATTCAATTTTTAGTTAAGCCATTCTGATTAGGAAGGTACAGTGTCATAAATTGGTGTGCCCCCCACACTCTGCCAAGTCCCTGATTCTGTAGGAAGGGGATACATAGATCCTCAAGGGGAGAGGGGGGCACGCAAATGTAGCCAGTGCTGAAATCTTGGAGAGGGTCATCTGTCTGCCCTCACAACACAAGGGAGGAACCGAGGAAAAAATAACCTCAGAAGGAAAATCATATTTGAATAGAAAATTATTAAGCTATCTCCAATTATTTCTGAAATGCATTGCAAATCACAAAAGGACAGATGAGAATGCAGCCATCGACCGCTATTGTCGATTTTCATATAGTTTATACAATTACCCTGCCCGCCCCGTAAATTTTGTGCGCCCTTCGTTAATAGATTGTGGTAGGTATTTTCCAGGCTTCTCTAATTACCAGGAAAGTAGTCATGAGCAAGAAAATGAGGTTGAGCAAGCAAACCCGAGTTTTCACTGCCTGGATCGAAGGCAGAAATGGTATGATTTTATACTTTGCACAGTTATTTGTACAAACAGTACGATTTTGTTCAATAGTTCATATTCACACTGCGACCTAACACAAAAACAAACAGGATCTACAATGCTTTAGAATTAAGGTGCAATACCACTTAGTGACTGCAAATGGCGCAACTGAACAATTTCCATAAGCTCAGGAGGGCTACCAGCAGGCGCCTAGCTAATTATGTGTAGGCTCATTAAAATACACATGTAAAATTTAAAGGTCATGCATGCTTTGGTTTTCACCCTAGCTTAAGGCTTTTTAAACTATACATATTCTTTGAATGCTTACTCAGTATTTTCCAACAGCGGGATGAAGATTTTCAGCAATATGTTTGTATACTGAATTGCAAAGTGGCAGTCTATATAACATGATGTGGAGATGCCGGTGATGGACTGGGGTTGACAATTGTAAACAATTTTACAACACCAAGTTATAGTCCAGCAATTTTATTTTAAATTCACAAGTTTTCGGAGGCTTCCTCCTTCCTCAGGTGAACGATGTGAAAAAATCGTTTTTCACATCGTTCACCTGAGGAAGGAGGAAGCCTCCGAAAGCTTGTGAATTTAAAACAAAATTGCTGGACTATAACTTGGTGTTGTAAAATTGTTTACAATATATAACATGAAGGAGAGATGATATCAATTACATCAATTATTTTGGATCATGGATTATTTAGTCTTACTCTGAATATTAAGTAGCTAAAGTTTTAATGATTTACAATATACTCTTAATTCAAAGTTGCTTAATTCAAATGATCTAATAACTCAATTTGTTTAACTCTTGATTCCTAATTTGCAGTGTTATTTACACCAGTTACTTCAAATTATTGGATTGTTCAAATTTTTTAGTGCAATAAAATGCCCTTGAATAATCAAGAATAGACTGTAGTTGTGACAGCTGTTTTATTCACTGCTTTCTTTTCATTCAAAAATCTTGATGCTCCGTATTCGGACTTGCAGGTGTAAAGGCAGTTTTGATGGTAACTGATTGTCAGGTCATTATCACCGAATATTTGAACCTGCTGCTCCTTAACTTACTGTTAAGTAGTAAGTTAAACCATCCAGCAGAAAATTATTTGAAGGCTTTTCTTCAAATTGAGTTGTACAAGATTTACATGCTTTCTCAGGTCACAGTGCAACGAATGGTACTCGCACATACAGACCTTGTGGGGTCAATTTTAACTTAGTGAAGGGGGGGCAGGAAATTTGTAGCGGGGGCCGAAACAGGCAGTGATGAGTCTGGTCACCTGGAGCGGGAAGGAAATGTTAACTCTTGGGCCTCATTTAAATATCCCGAAACTGACTCCTGCCCAAAGCCGATGGGAATGACATGAACTCCAGCGAGCAGGGGTGGAAAGTCACGGGGGGTCAGGCTGCTGCCTGGGACCTGCAGAAATGGTCCCCCGGTGAGGTAAGGGAGGGATCAGAAATGATCGCTATTGGGGCTGGGGGGGTGGGGGGTGGGAAGACTGGAGCTGGGGAGGCCCAAGGACTCCTTGCAGGGCCCAGAGAAGCACACCTGCTCCTCCTGGCCCACAAGGATTCCACATAAAAGTTATTTTTAATCTTACTTTGGCCTCTTTTGGTCACTCCGCAGATTCCCGCCATGGTTCGGCTATCAGGATTGGCCCTGTGCAGGCCTCCCGAATGCCAAAGTTAAAATGCTGCCTTGGCGCCGATAACATTTAGATTTAAATTAGGCTCCCGCCTAGCTGCAGCGGGAGCCTCAGCCAACTTCAACGTCAGTGAAGGTCAAATGTCGTCTGGTGGGAACGGTGCGACATCTGATCGGTAAGTTGACTCAGACGATTTTAACCCCTCCCAAGGGATTAAATTGACCCCTGTGGTTCTAAAACCGTTCTGTACTTTTGTGTAATGTTAAGCATTCGGATCACTTCTTGGTAGAGGCTTAGGTCGTAGGATGGGGCTCATTCGGCACTAGGCTGATGTTTATTCTCTGTGGCTGTTTAGTTGAGTAGTGAACTAAATTATGTTTTAACAACCATAACTTAGTCACTGACCTATGCAAATGAATACGGCTTTGACTTTAAAAGGTCAAAGGTGGTGACTAAACAAAGGTACAGTGCAGACCATGTTTCACAGATAACAAATTATTTGTTTTAGTGAAGGAATATATAAATCAGAAAGATGCACTTCTAGAAGCACAATTACAATACCTACAGCATAGGACTGGTAGAAGGACCGAGTAAAAATCACAAACAGTACTTTTAAAATGAATGATGATTAACCGATTAAACACTGTAACTCGACCTTCCAAAACAGCCTATACAGTGAGAAAAAAATGTAAATCTTTACAACCTGTTGGATGAAGCAGCTAACATGTTCTCTGAACCTAAAGTTTTAGTAAATTATATATATGGATTTTAAAATAATAATAAAAAATATAACTACAACTTCTTCTAATATGCATTACAATTGTATTTAGTAAAGTTTTATCAATATAATGTATAATACTATTATCCATAATCAGTTGCTGTGCGTGAAATAAATTGATTATTAGTTTCCTGGCTTCTGAAAAAGTTTTATTGCAAAAATATCTTCGGTTAGTAGATGGTCCAAATTAATGAATAAAAATTCTTCTTTCATATCTCAGGTCATTCTTCCACATCCAATTCCTAATTGTAAACAATTTTACAACACCAAGTTATAGTCCAGCAATTTTATTTTAAATTCACAAGCTTTCGGAGACTTCCTCCTTCCTCAGGTAAATGTTTCAGGAGCTCCTTGAAGCCTACGCATTTATACATATAGAACAATACATGGTGTTTACAGACTGCCCCTGCAACTGCCCGTTGCCAAGGCAATCACCGTGTTCAGACAGAGAGGTGTCACCTGCAGAACCCCCGAATACACATTCAACAAAAAAACAAACAGGGAAAAAAAACAGAGAAAAAAAACAGAGAGAGGCAGAAACATCCGGAAGGCAGAGAGAGCCAGCAAATGACCCATTATATTAAAAACAGATAACATTTGTTCGCTGGTGGGGTAACGTGTAGCGTGACATGAACCCAAGATCCCGGTTGAGGCCGTCCTCATGGGTGCGGAACTTGGCTATCAATTTCTGCTCGACGATTTTGCGTTGTCGTGTGTCTCGAAGGCCGCCTTGGAGTACGCTTACCCGAAGGTCGGTGGATGAATGTCCATGACTGCTGAAGTGTTCCCCGACTGGGAGGGAACCCTCCTGTTTGGCGATTGTTGCGCGGTGTCCGTTCATCCGTTGTCGCAGCGTCTGCATGGTCTCGCCAATGTACCATGCTCTGGGGCATCCTTTCCTGCAACGTATGAGGTAGACAACGTTGGCCGAGTCACAGGAGTATGAACCATGCACCTGGTGGGTGGTGTCCTCTCGTGTGATGGTGGTATCTGTGTCGATGATCTGGCATGTCTTGCAGAGGTTACCGTGGCAGGGTTGTGTGGCGTCGTGGACGCTGTTCTCTTGAAAGCTAGGTAGTTTGCTGCGAACGATGGTCTGTTTGAGGTTGGGTGGCTGTTTAAAGGCGAGTAGTGGAGGTGTGGGGATGGCCATAGCGAGGTGTTTGTCCTCATTGATGACATGTTGAAGGCTGCGGAGAACATGACGTAGTTTCTCCGCTCCGGGGAAGTACTGGACGACAAAGGGTACTCTGTTGGTTGCGTCCCGTGTTAGTCTCCTGAGGAGGTCTATGCGATTTTTTGCTGTGGCCCGTCGGAACTGTCGATCGATGAGTCGAGCGTCATATCCCGTTCTTACTAGGGCGTCTTTCAGCGTCTGTACACGTTACCCCACCAGCGAACAAATGTTATCTGTTTTTAATATAATGGGTCATTTGCTGGCTCTCTCTGCCTTCCGGATGTTTCTGCCTCTCTCTGTTTTTTTTCTCTGTTTTTTTTCCCTGTTTGTTTTTTTGTTGAATGTGTATTCGGGGGTTCTGCAGGTGACACCTCTCTGTCTGAACACGGTGATTGCCTTGGCAACGGGCAGTTGCAGGGGCAGTCTGTAAACACCATGTATTGTTCTATATGTATAAATGCGTAGGCTTCAAGGAGCTCCTGAAACATTTACCTGAGGAAGGAGGAAGTCTCCGAAAGCTTGTGAATTTAAAATAAAATTGCTGGACTATAACTTGGTGTTGTAAAATTGTTTACAATTGTCAACCCCAGTCCATCACCGGCATCTCCACATCATGACATCCAATTCCTAGGCATCATTAAAGGACACCATCATCACTTTTAAGCAGTATGAAATCCAAGAATTATTAATTTATTTGTGAAATTTCATGTTGGTTTCGGACAACATGCTTTATTTTTAATCACTCCTTTTCCCAGTGCTTCAATTTCATACTGGTTATCCACGCCCATCTCATGTTCAGTCTATATATCTGTAGTTATGATTCAAATAAACTGTGACCCTTTACATTTTCCCTACATTTCAATGATGTTAGATTTTTTTCCATATGGCTCCATTATCGTTATTTTACTGTTTCTGTAACTGAATTATTGCCATTACACTTTTTATTCTTTACTGTTCCTGTTATGATTTCGTTCCACATGTTTGCCGTTTTGCCATTTTGTTGTTTCCTATAATGAAGCTGGCTTCCACCTCAGAATGCATTAACATCCAGCAATAAACAGATGCTAGGGTGCTAAGGACCTGTTAACAATGATGTGCCTAATGGCTTTATTGTCCATGCATTAGCTTTAGTAAACAACTGCCAGGTACTCATCCACATAAGGAGACATCTCTCAGTCCTATTAGCCTGGAGCCTTTCACTAAATGGAAGTGGTGAGAGTGCTGGAGCCCGTGTGCAACATAAGGACTCCTCATGGATTTAAAGGGGCACTGTATTTGTTGGGGAAGGGAGAAAAGCTGGATCGGCTGTTTGTTTTAATGGCTCTGAATTTACTCACTTTTTTTGGTGACTTTGTGGTGTGAAATCAATTTACTGGCAACTTTGCAAGTGGATTCTGAGTTGGCACCCATTTCTGCTGGGTTTCCTTCCAATAATGGCTGCACTTTAGCTCTTGACCCGATCTGAGACCTTCCATGTGTGCATTTGCCGATGCTGCTGGGTGCTTATTACCATGTATTAAAATAAGCAGCAACGGTGTTGGAATCCCCAAATTCCATGACCTGTGCTCCCACTGTATTAAGGTAATTTAGAGAGAAAGAAAGACTTGCATTTATATAGCACCTTTCATGAACTCAGGATGTCCCAAAGCACTTTACAGCCAATTAAGTACATTTTTGAAGTGTAACTGTTGTAATGTAGGAAATGCAGTAGCCAGTTTGCACACAGCAAGGTCTCACAAACAGCAAGGACATGATGACCAGAAAATCTGTATTAATGATGTTGGTTGAGGGATAAATATTGGCCAGGACACTGGGGAGAACAACACTGCTCTTCTTCAAAATAGTGTCATGACATCTTTTGCCTCCACCTGAGAGGGGAGAATGTCAGTCTAGATTTTGTGATCAAGCCTTCAGAATGTGACTTGAAACCACAACCTCCTGACTCAGAGGCAAGAGTGCTGCCCCTGAGCCACAGCTGAATGAAACAAATGAGGCATACCTGTCGCCAATATCAGTTGATAGTGGTGGACATGCTTTACTTTGGAGCCTGCAGCCTGAAGAAACTTTCAAGAGAGATTGCCAGAGTGCAGAAGAGCTTTTAAAATGTTTTTTTTTGTGCCTTGCAGCTGGATTGAGCAGCTCTTGCCTCTGACAGACTTGATGACCTCTGAGACACAGGGAAATATTTGCCCCCAAACAACAGTAAGAAATTCTGAGTACCGGGTGTGGGATTCCTAATGGGCATTTCCTTCTATGCAATTATAATGGAGAAGGAGGAGGAGCAGTGCAGGAAAAAGGAAAGGAGAGTGAGGCAGCATTTGAGGAGTCAATAGCCTACAAGATATCACACACCACTTGAAAGAATTTACAGGCCACAGTGATCCTATGAAAATAGTTATTTTATTAAATAAATAATGGTTTTGCTGCTCCATTTGTTGCTAAATGTTGTTAGTCCTTTACAATTAGTGATTCAATTTTGCGATATGGCTTCCTTAAAGGCAGACAAGGGGAAACGACCTCAAGCGTGCCAGAAGCAGTTGGAAGTGATTCACCTGGGGCCTCTCCTGACCCACTGTTTCCCCATCACAAGCTAACAATGCCCCTCCCTCTGACTGTACACCTGCTCCATTCCACCTGGAATAAAACAAGGAGCCTCATAGTCAAAGCAGCACCCTCTTATTCCCGTACCATCGTTCCTCATACCACACTTGTTTACCTTGTTCTTCAACCTACTGGTTGGCACCACGGTGCCACCCTCTTCAGTTTCATATAAGGCAGATTGTAGGTGGTCTGGACTGCCTCTTGAGATGCTACGGCCATCCCAGCCAATCACCGCAGCACAAAGATGTTCCCTGGGGAAAGATTGTTTAAATAGACGTCAAGACTATTGACATGCAAATCACCGATTGACACCAAACGGCTGAACTCTTCTATCACAGATTGATCAATAGAATTGAAGAGGTTTCTTTGGAAATTAAGGATATATAAGATGGTTTTTTTGACAGTTCTCGGTCCTTAGTTTAGTTCTTTTAGTGGTCCCTGTAATAGTCTTTGTAGTAGAATGTGTAGGAGTTCTTTGTCTGTATGTGTACATAAACTTCAGTGAGCAATATTTCTGTTACTGAGGGGAAGTATTAACCTTAGGCTGCATATCCCAAAGTGCAAACTCCCTGATCACGAGGGGTGTGGGTCTTGAGGGAAATCTGATAGACACACCTGATATTTCCATGGAGATTCTCCAGATCTCCCCTGGTTTAAGTAATTTCTCTGGGGTCTCTGCCCATTTTCCGTTGAAGGGTGAATTTCCACGGACGTTCTCCGGTTGCAATTTTGGCAGAAAAGTTGCAGAAACTCCGGAAAAATGGTGCAAATGGCCAACAAGTAAAAGGACTCCCATGGAAATTCACCACCACTAAAACTTAACAGCACATGGTGCTGAAATGATGTTGGGATTAAGATACATTGTTGGGGGGGAGGGGCAGCATAAAGGGAGTCTTACTCTGCACCTGACTATGTTATTCCTCATCTGGGATTGTTTGATACTGACAGTGGGTGTCTGAAATGGGAAAGCATTCCATTCCCCGTCACTGATAACACTTGCCTTGATAATCGCAAAAACATTCCAGTTAAGGAATAATTTTTGGAAAAGCAATATTATGATTCCTGCATAATAAGCAAGAAATTAATTGAAGGATGCTTGAGAACGCCATAGATAATCCCATACATTTTTAAAAGTTTCAGTTAACCACAAACCTCTGAATTGACTTCTGTTATTAAGACGTATTTTCCACTCATTAATATTTTCAGGTTTAACTTCCTATAAACATGTTTCACGAATATCTTTTGGAACTCTGACAAAAAAGGTGTCATGTAAGGAAAGAGAAAACTCACTGTTGCCTCTGTTGAGGTTCCTTGACGCCTCCCGCCCCCCCCCCCCGGTTTCCCTAAGCGGCTGTACCGCGTGGCAATTTCTAGACAATCCCTCACCCCACACAAATGTAATTATCAGCAAAATCTTCCAGAACATTCAGCACATTTGGAAAAAAAACACCTGGGGGGGTTTTATTGGCCTTGGAGGGAGGCCAATCACAATCTTCCCTGCTGGCTAGTCAATACCGCCCAAAATAGAGAGCTTGTCACTGAAGTAACAATACTTAATTCTTTTCTCCTTCAAGTTACCGTCTTTTTATTTTTTTAAGTTCAGTTATAATATAAATAGGACATAAATCACTTTTATTGTAAACATTTGTGACCTAGAAAGCTTACATTATTTTCAACTAGAATTGACGGCTTTTAGCATTTTACACAAGGAACTCTGGGACTTTGATTAAAGGTGTAACTGATTTAGGAATTTCTAAAGAAAATAACATTTTTTCCATTAAATAGTAGTCTCAATATTATATTAGAATTTTGGGATGAGTTTGATGGACAGCTGTGCTGGGAAAATAAGTATTAGATGTATTCGGAGGACTAGCTGGCACGATGGGTTGGCGTATTGAACTGGCACTCCCAGGGCCTGGATTTCAATCCAGCCCAGACATGTGGCACAAAAGTCTCTTTTCTTTGCTGACTATAGGGGTGCTATGTGAAATGAGCTTGAGGAATCTCAATCCAGATCATACGTGTCGTGGACATACAGCACAAAACCGCCCCAGATTTGATATAAATTGAATTCTCACTCAATAAGAACATAAGAACATAAGAAATAGGAGCAGGAATAGGCCATACGGTCCCTCGAACCTGCTCTGCCATTCAATCAGATCAAGGCTGATCTTTGACCTCAATTCCACTTTCCCACCCGATCCCCTTATCCCTTGATTCCCTTAGAAATCTATCGATCTCAGCCTTGAATATACTCAATGACTCAGCATCCACAGCCCTCTGAGGTAGAGAATTCCAACGATTCACAACTCTCTGAGTGAAGAAATTCCTCCTCATCTCAGTCTTAAATGGTCAACCCCTTATCCTGAGACAATGACCCCCTAGTTCTAGTCTCTCCAGTCAGGGGAAATAGCCTCTCAGCATCTACCCTGTCAAGCCCTCTTAGAATCTTATATGTTTCAATGAGATTGCCTCTCATTCTTCTAAACTCCAGAGAGTATTGGCCCATTCTACTTAATCTCTCCTCATAGGACAACCCATTCATCCCAGGAATCAATCTAGTGAACCCACGTTGCAACACCTCTAAGGCAAGTATATCCTTCCTTAGATAAGGAGACCAAAACTGTATGCAGTACTCCAGGCATGGTCTCACTAAGGCACTATACAATTGTGGCAAGACTTGCTTACTCTTGTACTCCAACCCCCTTGCAATAAAGGCCAACATACCTTTGCCTTCCTAATTGCTCGCTGTACCTGCATGTTAACATTCTGTGTTTCTTGTACCAGGACACCCAAATCTCTCTAAACACCAGCATTTAATAATTTTTCACCATTTAAAAAATATTCTGTTTTTCTATTCTTCGGTTACAAGATAGCAGGTGTGGGAAAGGGAAAATGCCATGCTGGTACAATCGAGGGTGCTGTTCTGAGGTTGGGGATGAGGTCCATTGTTGGGGGCAGGGCTGAGGCAGCTTTACTCTGCATCTGGCTATTTTATGTTTCGCCCAGTACTGTTTGATGGTGACACTGTGTGTGTGAATTTGTATAATGTCCCATTTCCATTTCCCGGCACTGACATCATTCAAAAACTCATCGTTTTTTAATCAAAGAAATATATAGAAGGATGCAAAAGATTGCTGTGTGTTGGAGCCCATTGGGGTTATTTTGACTTTGAACCATAGTGTAAAATGGGCAATATCGGATCAGCTCCCCGTTATAATATCTCCTGATTTCCACTTGCTGATCTGATATCGCCCGTTTTACACTATGGCCCAAAGTCAAAATTACCCCCATGATCCTGCACAAAGTGAGCTTCAAATCTCAGTTGGGCTGTCATGGGGAGGGGTCAAATGGAAACCTGTCGCTTCTTTACAGAACAGGAAAACAACTCACAGGGAGAGTCACTCCAGGGAGCCCTTCTTCATCTTCAAGTGAATAACTTCAGAGGAACAATAACGGAGACCTGGGAGAAGATCGTCCAGCCCCTCTCACCATCAGGGTTTCATGGAGACTTAAGAAAACTGAAAGAGAAAACTCCTTAAAAAAGAGAGTGTCATATATAGGTCTGCAAACTGCTGGTAATGTGAAGGTTAAGTGGTTGGTAGTGCGGTACAGCACTCACTCACCACATGTTCCCAGACACTAAGGAAGATGCTGGAGGGCAAAAATGGAGTGTGAGCACTGAAGTGCTCTAATCATATGGTACACCCAATGAAAGGTCAGATTGGGTACTTAGGGGTGGTATTGCCCTATACTGTTGCAGAAACCCATCGCTGGTGTGATGTGGTAATCTCACCCGGATGGAACAGGTGTTGAGGGGAATTTACTCAGACAGCTGACACAAAGCTTTTATCCTCCAACATTCAACCCTCCCCCCAATATTCGACCCTTCTAGAAATGTGACAAGAGGACAAGGATGGGGCCATGGGAACACCGGAAGGAATATAGGAACAGGGGTGGGCCATTTAGCCCATCAAGCCTGTTCTGCCATTCAATTTCTATCTACGGGGATAGGGCAGGGGTGGGGGGGGTGATGGTGAGAATCCCTACGTGGTCAGTTTTCGGTAAAATATTAAAATGTCTATGTGGCAAAGAAGCAGAATGCAAAATGGTTAGAAAGGGTTAATTAGTTAGTAACTGAGATTGGTACAGGTGGCCTGGCCTCCTGCTGGGCCATATGTTTGCGTAGTCAGCAGGTTTGCATTGTCTCATCAATGTAGAGTCTTTGATGTGATTCAAGGACTGGTCTGAATGTCTCCATGTTTATGGCAGATCAATATAGGTAACGAGCTTAGCCAAAGTTGAAAGACATTCCAGGTTGGGAGATAAGGAACAGAAGGAACAGGGAAGAACATTCCAAGTTGGAAGGTGAGGAAGTATCCCCTTTGATGTCTAACAGCAACATGGTCAGCACATGGACGATCTATGATTGGCCGGCAATAATGTAACCTCGCATGGCAACCTGTGCCCAGCTTATGATTGGTGTTGACTCTTGTGTTAATGATGTTCCAACCCCTATCGATCTGTATAAAGGTATGAGTTTTTGTCTTTGTCTTTGTCTCCTTATTCTGTTAGAATCGTTCGGATTCTCTCAGGAATCTGAATTGAAGCTACAGACTAAGACCTGCTATTAAAGTTGTTATGAACTTTAAAATGTACTCGACTTCAGTTTTTACTGAACCAGACTGAGGGGAAAGAATCCAGATCGTCAATGGAACTAGCTGGATTGCTCTTGCATAGAGCCAGCGCAGACTCGATGGGCTGAATGGCCTCCTTCCATGCTGTAACCTTTCTATGATTCTATGATTCTAATTACATCATGGCTGATCTGTATCTTAACTCCATTTACCCGCCTTGGTTCGGTAACCCCTAATACCCTTGCCTAATGGAAATCTGTCTCACTAGGAAATTTTCAATTGACCCCCAGCCTCAACAGCTTTTTGGGGGAAGAGAGGCAAGATTTCGACCACCCTTTGTGTGAAGAAGTGCTTCCTGACATCACCCCGGAACGGCCTAGCTCTAATTTTAAGGTTATGCCCCCTTATTCTGGACACCCAGCAGAGGAAATAGTTTCTCTCTATCTACCCTATCAAATCCTTTAATCATCTTAAACACCTCAATTAGATCACCCCATAATCTTCTATACTCAAAGGAACATAAGCCTAGTCTATGCAACATATTTTCATAATTTAACCCTTTTAGACCCAGGACCACCAAGATGATTATTGAGCACACCATAAGACTGCCAAAGCAGTGGTTCAGGTGCCTGGACAGATCTGGGGGCTCCCTGCAACACGCCCCACAGAGAGTACCCTGCATAATTAGTTGGGTGCTGCATCCTGCACAGCCTGGCAGCACTTGGAGGAAGCTGGATGGAATGAGGATGGGGAGGTGAGGTGAAGTGAAGAAGGAGTCCTGGGAGAAGTTGCCGGTTGTACAAGTGCAAGGATGTGAGAAGAGAATGCAGTTAGTGCATGGTGTGAAGAAAGCAAAGGAAGAGGTGAGTGTGTGTGGAATGAGGAAGGGAGGTGTTGCAGTGTGCCCCTGTGTTTGTAAGCTGAAGGATGTGATGGAGGGGAGAGGATTGTTGAAAGTGGTGGGGGACGGATGGGTGAAAAGAGTGTTGGCAGGTGTTGTTCAGAGAGATGGAGGGATAAGAGCTGTACTCACTCATGCTGCTCTTGTGAGGAAATAGAACCTCTTTCTGCATTGACCTCAAGTCCTGCGGGTAATGCTGCTGGCATTGATCCTCTCAGCCACCTCTGTCCAGGCCTCCTCTTGTCCTGGGTATGCTCCTGTGGGCGCTGGGAAACAGTATCTCCCTCCTTGCCTTGACCTCCTCCACCAGAAGCTCCAGAGAGGAATCATAAAACCTGGGGGCAGCTCTGTAACTCGTTACACCGATGCATATTTTGTCCACACTGTTGCCATGAAATATGGCATCAAGAAATGCAACCTCACATTAAAAGGTGCATTCCCGCTTTAAATAGGCCTCAGACAGCCTGCCGGAAATTACGCAGCAAAAATGGGCAGGCTGCCTGTTTCCTGCTGTGATTGGGTAATCAGTCTGTCAATCATATTAAATAGTGGCCCGGGAGATAAAACCACTCAGGCCTCATAATGACGGCATCCGGAGGGGTTTGACGTTCATCCAGCCCCAGGTTAAAATCAGGACTTTAATCTCTGGGTTGCCAGTCTAGTACCATAACCACTAGACTGTCACTGTGTCTTCTGACCCCATATCCTCTCAATCACCAAGACCGCCTACTTCCACCACTGTAATAGCGCCCATCTCAACCCCTGCCTCTGCCCATCTGCTGGTGAAACCCTCATCCGTGCTTTTGTTACCTCCAGACTCGACTATTCCAATGCTCTCCTGGCCGGCCTCCCATCTTCCACCCTCCATAAACTTGAGCTTATCCAAAACATTGCTGCCCGTATCCTAATTCGCACAAAATCCTGTTTACCCAGCACCCCTGTGCTTGCTGACCTACATTGTCTCCCGATCCGGCAACGCCTCAGTTTTAAAATTCTCATCCTCATCCTCATGTTCAAATCCCTCCATGACCTCACCCCTCCCTATCTCTTTAACCTCCTCCAGCCCTACAATCCTACAAGGTCTCTGCGTTCCTCCAACTTTGGCTCCTTGTGCATCGCCCACTTCTTTTGCCCCACCACTGTACCCTCCATAAACTTGAGCTCATCCAAAATTCGGCGGCCTTAACCTAACTCACACCAAGTCCCGTTCACCCATCACCCCTGTGCTCGCTGATCTGCATTCCCGGTGCGGCAATGCCTCGATTTTAAAATTCTCATCCTAATGTTCAAATCCCAACATGGCCTCGCCCCCTCCCTATCTCTGTAACCTCCTCCAATTCTGGCCTCTTGCGCATCCCGATTTCCTTTGCCTCACCATTGGTGGCCATGCCTTCAGCTGCCTAGGATCTAAGCTCTGGAATTCCCTCCCTAAACCTCTCCACCTCTCTCTCCACCTTAAGACCTACCTCTTTGACCAAGCTTTTGGTCACCTGTCCTAATGTTTCCTTCTTTGGCTCGGTGTCAATTTTTGCCTGATTTACGCTCCTGTGAAACGCTTTGGGATGTTTTACTACGTTAAAGGCGCTATATAAATGCAAGTTATTGCTATTGTCATGAGTAGTTGGCCTAAACATTGCCTGAAAAATGCCAGCTGGTAATTTGAATATTCTCATTTGACATTTAGTGGCAGTAATGAAAATTAACTTTTACATAACTGTGTATTGGCTGTTGAGAGGAACGCTTTATACTATCAGTCTACAGAATATAAAATGGAATTGGTGTCAAAAGTCAAGGGAGGTCTGTCACCTATTTTAAGCAGCATTGGAATGGTTTAGACTGAAATGATAATGATAATGACACTGACTGTTAAATTCCTTGATGGAAGATCTTTGATTTCTGTCACTCACTGATCTTAATAGCTGTTTAGTGTCATGTGATAATGGACACAGTTAATAGTGTCACAAAGGAGTCAGAGATAAGTCCATGAATTTGAATTACTCATGTGCCATGGAAATGTGTTTCTGTAGAAATCATAGGAAATATTATGATTTTAACAATATTAAGATGCAGAATCTAGCTTGTAACAGCTAAGCTTTGCAGCAAACACAAAATACAATTATATAGGACTGAAATAAACATTACTGTCAAATTTAGAATGGAATACCTGTAAAATACAGCCATAAATACATTTTAAAAATGTTACAATGTAAGTATTTGATATTGATTTCTTGTCAATGACAATATTTATGATTTTATTACTGTAAAAAGTCTGGGAAAGTGAAGGCACATGTGATCCTCAACTACAGAGACACATCTATTTATATATTATTAAATTGGTGTGTTCTGCCACCTATAAACACTTCATATGGCCATTTCCATATTAATTGTGTCCACAGCTACCTGTTATGTTTGTAATTGCCTTCTACACCTGTAAGTGATGCTGTAAGTGTCAGACTTGGCTCAGTGGTAGTACTCTCACCTCTGAGTCAGAGTTTGGGTTCCAGGCCCACTCTAGAGATTTGAGCACTTAATTTAGGCTGACACCCCAGTGCAGTACTGAGAGAGTGCTGCACAGTTGGAGGTGCTGTCTTTCAGTTGAGATGTCTGCCTTCTCAGGTGGACATTAAAGATCCTATGACACTATCGAAGAAGAGCAGGGGCATTCTTCCCAGTGTCCTGGCTAATATTTATCCCTCAACTTACATCACTAAAACAAATTATCTAGTCATAGAATCATAGAATCATAGAAGTTTACAACACGGAAACAGGCCCTTCGGCCCAACATGTCCATGTCGCCCAGTTTATACCACTAAGCTAGTCCCAATTGCCTGCACTTGGCCCATATCCCTCTATACCCATCTTACCCATGTAAGTCTTTATCTCATTGCTGTTTCTGGGATCTTGCTGTGTATAAGTTGGCTGCCGTGTTTCCCTACATTACAGCAGTGACTGCACTTCAAAAGTACTTTAGTAGTTGTGAAATATTTTGGTATGCCCTGATGTCATGAAAGGCGGAGGTTCTTTCTTCCACCTTTCACCTTCCGTAAACTTCAGCTCATCCAAAACTCTGCTGCCCGTATCCTAACTCGCACCAAGTCCCGTTCTCCCATCACCTCTATGCTCGCTGACCTATATTGGTTCCCGGTCCGGCAATTCCTCTAATTTAAAATGCTCATCCTTATGTTCAAATCCCTCCATGGTCTCGCCTCTTTCCTATCTCTGTAACCTCCTCCAGCCCTACAAGCCTCTGAGATCTCTGCATTTCTCCAACTCTTGCCTCTTGTACATCCTTGCTATCCATCGCCCCAAGATTGGCAGCCATGCCTTCAGCTGCCTAGGCCCTAAGCTCTGGAAATTCCTCCCTAAACCACTCCGGTCTCTACCTCTTGTCCTTTAAGATGCTCCTTATAACCTACCTCTTTGACCTAACGTTTGGTCACCTGTCCTAAGGTCTCCTTACATGGCTCCGTGTCAAATTTTGTCTGATTACGCTCCTGCCTTGGGATGTTTTACTGTGTTAAAGGCACTATATAAATGCAAGTTGTTGTAGTTGACTTTCCTAGCTTAGTTGACTTGCGTCATTTAAAAAAATTCATTCATGGGATGTGGGCGTCGCTGGCAAGGCCAGCATTTATTACCCATCCCTAATTGCCCTTGAGAAGGTGGTGGTGAGCCGCCTTCTTGAACCGCTGCAGTCCGTGTGGTGAAGGTTCTTCCACAGTGCTGTTAGGTAGGGAGTTCCAGGATTTTGGCCCAGCGACGATGAAGGAACAGCGATATATTTCCAAGTCAGGATGGTGTGTGACTTGGAGGGGAACGTGCAGATAGTGGTATTCCCATGTGTCTGCTGCTCTTGTCCTTCTAGGTGGTAGAGGTTGTGGGTTTGGGAGGTGCTGTCAAAAAAGCTGTGGCGAGTTGCTGCAGTGCATCTTGTAGATTGGACACACTGCAGCCATGTTGCACCAATGGTGGATTGGGTGCCAATCAAGTGGGCTGCTTTGTCCCGGATGGTGTCAAGCTTCTTGAGTGTTGTTGGAGTTGCACTTGTCCAGGCAAGTGGAGAGTATTCCATCACACTCCTGACTTGTGCCTCGTAGATGGTGGAAAGGCTTTGGGGAGTCAGGAGGTGAGTCATTCGCTGCAGAATATCCAGCCTCTGACCTGCTCTTGTAGGCACAGTATATATATATGGCTAGTCCAGTTAAGTGTCTGGTCAATGGTGACCCCCAGGATGTTGATGGTGTGGGATTTGGCAATGGTAATGGTGTTGAATGTCAAGGGCAGGTGGTTAGACTGTCTCTTGTTGGAGATGGTCATTGCCTGGCATTTGTCTGGCACGAATGTTACTTGCCACACATCAGCACAAGCCTGGATGTTGTCCAGGTCTTGCTGTAAGTGGGCACGGACTGCTTCATTATCTGAGCGGTTGCGAATGGAACTAAACGCTGTGCAATCATCAGCGAACATCCCCATTTCTGACCTTATGATGGAGGGAAGGTCATTGATGAAGCAGCTGAAGATGGTTGGGCCTAGGACACTGCCCTGAGGAACACCTGCAGCGATGTCCTGGGACTGAGAAGATTGGCCTCCAACAACCACTACCATCTTCCTTTGTGCTAGGTATGACTCCAGCCACTGGAGAGTTTTCCCCGATTCCCATTAATTTCAATTCTACTAGGGCTCCTTGGTGCTGCACTCGGTCAAATGCTGCCTTGATGTCAAGGGCAGTCACTCTCACCTCACCTCTGGAATTCATGCTTTTGTCCATATTTGGACCAAGGCTGTAATGATGTCTGGCGCCAAGTGGTCCTGGCTGGACCCAAACTGAGCATCGATGAGCAGATTATTGGTGAGTAAGTGCCGCTTGATAGCACTGGCGATGACACCTTCCGTCACTTTGCTGATGATTGAGAGTAGACTGATGGGACGGTAATTGGCCGGATTGGATTTGTCCTGCTTTCTGTGGACAGGATATACCTGGGCAATTTTCCACATTGTCGGGTAGATGCCAGTGTTGTAGCTGTACTGGAACAGCTTTGCTAGAGGCGCAGCTAGTTCTGGAGCACAAGTCTTCAGCACTACAGCTGGGATGTTGTCGGGGCCCATAGCTTTTGTTGAATTCAATGCACTCAGCCATTTCTTGATATCACGTGGAGTGATTCAAATTGGCTGAAGACTGGCATCTGTGATGATGGGGATATTGGGAGGAGGCCGAGATGGATCATCCACTCGGCACTTCTGGCTGAAGATATTTGCAAACGCTTCAGCCTTGTCTTTTGCACTCTCGTGCTGGGCTCTGCCATCATTGAGGATGGGGATGTTTGCAGAGCCTCCTCCTCCTGTTAGTTGTTTAATTGTCCACCATCATTCATGACTGCATGTGGCAGGACTGCAGAGCTTTGATCTGATCTGTTGGTTGCTGTCAATAGCATGTTGCTTTCGCTGTTTAGCATGCATGTAGTCCTGTGTTGTAGCTTCACCAGGTTGGCACCTCATTTTTAGGTGCACCTGGTGCTGCTCCTGTCATAAAACCCCTAGGATGCTGTGTAATTTCCCTGTTAAATGCCACATCCAAAAAACTTGCAAAGGGGGAATTTTAACTCATTCCACCTAACAGAAATTGGGCAGGACGGAGGTTAAACATCAAGGGGTACACTTACCGCTTCTTTCCCGCCCCACGGCTATTTTAACGCCACTGTTTTCTTGGGTGTCTGAGGTACCTGCCTGGCTTAGGCAGGAGCCTCACAAAGATATACAAATCCTATCACTTAGCTAGGACTCTGATGCTATTTTAACTGCCCACTCAGTGAGGTGCCTGCCACACTCAGTAAAAGCTGGTGGACACCCAGCAGAGACCCTGTAGTGCAGGAGTGCTCCTCCAGGCCCCACAAAGTAAGTTTGAGCTCCTGCTGCACCCCCCCACCCACCCGCAACGCCCCCCCAGACTTACCTGGCCTGTCTGATCTTCGTAGGCCCCCATGCTGCCTTTGGACTCCGACTTTGCGATGTTAACAAAGCCCGGCTGTTAAAATGGAACGGGTCCACACTGCAGCTCCGGGGCGGGCTTCCTGCCTGGAAGTTAAAATTCCCCCTCCTTGGTTTGAGTCTGCCCGAGTTGCAGGCTCTGGCCACTGGGTGTCACCGTGGAGCACTTTTTCTTCTCTCACTCTCCACCATGTTGCTTTTCTGGTGTCTCAGGTCAATTGTAATATTTTAACAATTAATTCTTGTAGTTGGTACATATTTTAAAAAAATATTTTTGCCTTTATTTGGCCCACTTCATGCCTCCTTTGTTGTAGATTTCCACCCCCCCCTCCCCCCCATCCTGGCTTGGGCCACTCTGTCTCACAATCCTTGCTCTCCCTCCCCCCCCTCACTCCTTGACAGTCACTCAGAGCCACCTTTTCCCCCTCAGCTTGTGTTCCCTTTTCTCAACCACTGCTGATCTCAACCCTCCCCCTGCCCCCCGGTTTTCCACTTCAATGGCCTGTTCTCAGCTGCCAGTTCGTCCCTCAGCTCGTACTTAATGAAAAAAGAAACTAAAGGCTCAACGTTGAAGGTAAGCCTTTAAGCAAATGCTCCCTAAATGATTCAGCAAATTTTAAAATAAACACGCAGCAAAAGCAGTAAATTGCTGCCGCAGCACACTGTGGAATCTTCCAGACTGGCCGATGCAGCACAGGATTCAGAAAAATACCAACCAGCTTCCAGTGGGCAGGCAGAACCATGGCGGGCCCATGGGGACGGGGAGGTCGGAGGTGAGAGGTCATGTGATGAAACCAGAGTTAGCAACTTTAGGCGGGGGAGGTTGTTGCATTTCTGTTTGTAAGATTTTTAATTGCTGCAATCCAAAATGGGAACATGGGACAGGAATTAACTCAAAGTTGCTTAGTAAACGAGTTTTCCGTGCACTTCCATCAAAGTTACGGTGGTAGAATGGGAGCAACTCCGACGAAATTCCCATCCATGTAATTCCTGTAGTTGTTCCTTCTTTATTTTGGTTTCCTGGAAGAGGATAAAAGAAGGGAAGTGAGGCAGGTTTACTTTCACCACAGGTGGGACTGGACACATAAGGAGATATTAGGACAGGTGACCAAAAGCTTAGTCAAAGAGGTAGGTTTTAAGGAATGTCATAAAAGAGGAGCGAGGTAGAGAGGCGCAGAGGTTTAGGGAGGGAATTCTAGAGCTTAGGGCCTAGACAGCTGAAGGCACGGCCGCCAGTGGTGAGACGAAGGAAGTCGGGGATGTGCTAGAGGCCAGAATTGGAGGAGGTTACAGAGGTAGGGAGGGGCGAGGCCATGTTGGAACTTGAACAGGAGGATGGAGAATTTTAAAATCGAGGTGCTGCCAGACCGGGAGCCAATGTAGGTCAGCGAGCGCAGGGGTGATGGGTGAACGGGACTTAGTGCGAGTTAGGATACGGGCTGCAGAGTTTTGGATGAGCTCAAGTTTATGGAGGGTGGAAGATAGGAGGCCGGGCAGGAGAGCATTGGAATAGGGAGGCAATAACAGACTTGTGCTGTCAACTGGAATCTGATCTATAGGCAACTTGCATTACAGGGACAAAACTGCCAGTGGCAGACAAGGTCACCACAGCACTGAACTTTTACGCCTCAAGCTCATTCAAATCTACCTCAGAGAACATCAGCAACGCCTGTCAATCCGTTGTGCACAGGCACAATAAGCAGGGCACTTTCCTATGGAAGATGTAGCAGCAGAATGAAAGGGCATGGTAATTATTCCCACGTTATAGGATTCCCCAAAGTCCAAAACATTATTGATGGTGCCCACGGCATTCATGAACTGTAGGGGGTTCCACTCCGTCAATGTCCAGGTGGTCAGTGACCAGTAACACGGGATCACGAAGGTACCAACTCTGAGCTCGGAAAGGAGCCTCCAGTTTCATCCACCCAATCCTGTTCTTTTCTCTCTGGCCCCAGGATTTGCTGAGTGTGACATGAATCAGCGACATACTGATCAGTTAGTTCAACATCAATAGTGGGGTAAATGCTCAAAAGCATTTTACTGGGTGTATCGATGTTCATCTCATGATAGGGACTATCAGGCATTCCTTCACAAACCTGTCAGAATGAGGAGATAATTACATTAGTGGATGAGGGCTGTCCAGTGAATATAATGTACTTAGATTTTCAGGAACCATTCGAAAACCATTCTGTGTCAGGAGCATTTAAAGAAGATGAAGATGCCTGGCTTTAATGGGACTTAATTCAGGCCTTTCAAATGCTGAAAGGCACAGATAATGTTAATGTAGATAAGTTATTTAATTAAAATGTGATCACAGGAATACACAACATTAGATAAGAAATGGTAAATTCCCAGGCAAGATCAGCAAATGGTGTTCCTTTTTCTTTCTCACAGACCAGTAAGTGTGTGGAATACATTCTCAGCAAAGTTAGTAAGGTGACATCAAGATTAGTCTAAGCACCCTTTCAACAACAACAACAACTTGCATTTATATAGTGCCTTTCACGTAGCAAAACATCCCAGGGCACTTCACAGGAGCTTAATCACACAAAATTTGACACCAAGCCACATAAAGAGATATTAGGACAGGTGACCAAAAGCTTGGTCAAAGAAGTAGGTTTTAAGGAGTGTCTTAAAGGAGGAGAGAGAGGTAGAGAGGCAAAGAGGTTGAGGGAGGGAATTCCAGAGCTTAGGACCTAGGCAGCTGAAGGCACAGCCGTCAATGGTGGAGCGATGAAAATCAGGGATGCGTAAGAGGCCAGAATTGGAGGAGCGCAGAGATCTTGGAGGCATGTAGGGCTGGAGGAGGTTACAGAGATAGGGAGGGTCGAGGCCATGGAGTGATTTGTAAACAAACTTGAGAATTTTAAATTCAGAAGGGGAATCAGAAAGGAAAAGTGAAGAATGTTTGCCAGGAAGGAGAGATTCTGACCTTTTTCCTCTTACTGAGACAAGGGCGCTATCAGAAGTCTTCTTAACGTTTTCTGACTATATGAGTCAATTTTTTTTTGAGATATTGCCCCAGCGCCAATCCTCACTTGATGGGAGCTCAGGTGGTAGATAAGTCCCTTAACATTATAGGGCCCATTCTGTGACCCATATTCTCGTTGAGCAAGGCTCTGCACTGGGAGCACAGCATCGTTGTATTTACTCTTATACAGTCCCACCATTTAAAACGTCCATGCTTAAAACGGGAAGTCACTTAAATCAGCCAAAAAGCGATAACCAGAACCATTTGCATTAACGTCTATTTCAAAGTTGCTGGTTATAGTGTCTTAGTGCTCCGTTTATTTTGGCAGAAACAGCCATGTTTACTCAATGAATGTAATAAATGTAGTGTGACAGCACTGAGTGTAATAAAAGAGCCTCTGGTAGTCTTTAATAAAGTATAAAGTAAAAACAGAAAATGCTGGAAACACTCAGCAGGTCAGGCAGCGTCTAACTTCTTCCAGTTCTGATGAAAGGTCATTAGCCTGAAATGTTAACTCTGTTTCTCTCTCCACAGATGCTGCCTGACCTGCTGAGTGTTTCCAGAATTTTCTGTTTTTATTTCAGATTTCCAGCATCCACAGTATTTTGCTTTTGCTTTAACTTTTTATTTTCAACCCTTTGAAATTATGGCCAATATAATTTTAAACTAATGATGGGCATACACATTGCTCAAAGCTCAAGGCATTAAAAGCGACTGATTTACTGTTGTGTGTACAAAACAGTGCAGGGTAATCGCGCAGACTCTGCAAAAACTTGCATAAAATGACTGCACATATTAACATTTGGTTATTGTTGCATAAAATCTTCTATAGGAAATCTTTTAAACACTTCATTGATAATATATCTAACAGCACTGTGGGAGAACCGTCACCACATGGACAGCAGCGGTTCAAGAAGGCGGCTCACCACCACCTTCTCGAGGGCAATTAGGAATGGGCAATAAATGCCAGCCTCGCCAGCGACGCCCACATCCCATGAACGAATAAAAAAAACAAGCCTAAACTAATTGATTCTGGTTGCTCAGGGGTAGAAAATTAATGAGTGTGTTCATTTCTGCCACTAACTTTTTTCTGTAAACTTTAAAATAGCTTATCTGTATCTTGTCAGCAACAGAGAGAGAGGCAGATAGTAGGCGAAGCAAGGGAGTATGGGTATCAAACGAATTGCAGCAAAATAATTTTTAATTTTATTAACACAGCCGTATATGCCAGTTTGGGCGTATAGCGGGCAAATCGTGATGGCACGAAGGCACCCGCTATAAGCAGTGGGAACTGTATCTGAAAATCTGATGTGGGATTTGGGAGGAAGGGTGAGGTCGTATGGTATTGTAAAAAGGGCAGCTTTATAGCTGCAAAGAAACTTCCTGAGGCTGATGAATCATACATATTGGATCTGGTGGTCAACACTCGTCCGCTTACATCTACAACTGGGGTGTCCAAGCTGTGATCAACGGGTCACATGAGGTTCCTTTATCCCTGGTTATCCAGATGGCAAAGCTCTGGTGGCCCATTGTGTTTATATTTAGTAAGAAGTGGTGAGTATTGACACCACTGTGTCAGCCAATGAGTTGGAGGCGAGGATGGATTTACAGCAGAGTCCATTTAGTCAGCAAACAGGCTCTTATTTAAACAGTGCACTACAGCAAACAGTTTATTTACTCACCAAATAGAGTCTATTTAAACAGAGTCTCTATGAAATACAGCAAACAGAACTTATGATCGAAACTACAGCAAAGTCTCCTGATAAAAGTAGAATTATTTCTCCAGCAAAATGCAGTGAGGATAGTTACATACAAATTATGTGCATAAAATAAATCCCAGTCACTTACAGCAGTGCGGTCTCCAGGTGTGATTGACGGGGGAATTACCCAACTATATAGTGGTGCCACTATATGCAGCCTATTTAGTGTGATGCTGCTGGGTTCAGCTGTTTGAATATTATGGGGCAACAGTCAGGAAGGAGGCTGCACCAGTGTTATTTAGGGCTATCCTCAGCTGCATTCAGGTAAGTCTCTGGTTAACTGTCTTAGACTGCTTGTGTGCACCTTTAGGCTTATTTTTGGCTGCTCTAGCTGAGTTAAAAAAAAACGAACTTGCATTTATATAACATCTTTCACGATCTCAGGATGTCCCAAAGTGCTTTACAACCAATTAAATACCTTTTGAAGTGTAGTCACTGTTGTAATGTAGGGAAAACAGCAGCCAATTTGCACACAGCAAGGTCCCACAAACAGCAATGTGATAATGACCAGATAATCTGTTTTAGTGATGTTGGTTGAGAGATTAAATATTGGCCAGGACATCAGGGAAAACTCCCCTGCTCTTCTTTGAGATAGTGCCATGGGATCTTTTCTGGTCACTTGAGAGGGTAGATGGGGGCTTTGATTTAACATTTCATCTGAAAGACAGCATCATCCGATAGTGCAGCACTCCCTCAGTACTGCACTAGAGTGTCAGCCTAGATTTTGTGCTCAAGTCTCTGGAATGGGATTGTGAACCCATCTATCTATTGGACTCAGAGGCAAGAGTGCTGCCAACTGAGCCACAGCTGACACTTAAATTGGGGAGAGTTATTTTTTCAGAGCTTCAGAACAATCTCCGCCCAGGAGCTTGTGCGCAAAGTTACTCCGCCAACTTCTCAGTCCACCTTTGGGGCTGGAGAATGAGAAGGAGGAACAGTAGCAAGTCAGAAGTGCAGAGACCTGCAACTGCTGGAAGAAGAGAGCATAGGAGAGGAGGATGCAGGAGGCCATATACCAGGCGAATGTACAAGAATAGAACAGCTTACACTCCAGTTAACTAAGTAGCAGTGTATCCAGCGACTCTGCTTCACAAATAAATTATTGCCAATATAATTCATATATTTTGATATATAAATATTTACAAAAAGCAGCATCTTTTATCTCCAATGTTCTGCCTAGTTTTGTGTCATTGACCGACAGTTCATTTCAGTATCCAAATCATTTATGCAAATTAGTAACAGTAGGAATCCAGGCACTGACCATTGTGGGACTCCATTCGGTCTTTACATTGATTTAATTAGTCTTTCATGTGAACCTTTATTGAAAGCTATCTGAAAGCATAAACTATATTACAGGAAGTGCATCTCTGCTTTATCTGTAAAAGTGGAACCTGCTTTTAATATAAGCGGCATGTTTCCATTGCAAAGAGAAGTCAAATATGGCATGACATTATAAATTGATGTGCAAATGTTCTATGAAGACTGCTGACCCTTATATGGGAGGCAATCAACCTGGCTGCCGTTTTAAAGCATATTTGTAAGGAAACCACACACTGTCCTATAAAGGCAGGTTTCTCTCAGGAAATGAGAGGGTGGCTTTATATTACTAGACTGTACATGCAGCTGCTACCATTCACATCCTGTATTTGAAATATTATGAGTTAAAGGGGATGATTTGGCACAGAATGTCATAAAAGATACTTGGGCCTCAAATCTCCTCTCATCTCACTCTGCCACTCTAAGTTATGGTGGGGCGGGACTTCTGCAGGCTCATTAATTGCACCCCTTGACCCCTGTCCCCACTTCCCCAGGGTCAGAGGAATTTAAATATTTCGGGTGGGCACCCTTGGCACAGCTGGGATGCCTGAGTCAGGAGGTGGGGAGGAAACTTGCTGTGGCACCTTGCTGCAGCTTAGGTTAGTCGCCGAATGAAAAATTACAAGTCAGGTTTTGGATTTGCTGATTTCCCTACTGCAATCGATTGCTGTATGTAAGTATAGGTATACCAGTAGAATAGCCATAGTAAGCTTTTCTTAATATAAAACATATGGGGCTATAAATTGGGCCAGGTAGCGCCTGTTTTTTAGGCGCTATGTGGTTTTCTAAGGTCATAAAATGGCGTCTGGAATGCTTTTAGCGTGATGTGCGCGGACGGCATCTTGGTAAAGGCGTTTGCGCACGTGCAGATAACGAATGCCGGTACCATGGTAAGGAGAATATGCATTAGATCAGTGTGCTAAGCTGATTTAAAGGCATAGATACCATTTTGGCATCCAACGTTCCAGCCAATGCATTGTCTTAACCACGAACAGCTGAACATGTCGTAGACGGCCTGGAGGACCCCCCACCAGTGCTATTTAAAGGGACCATGCAGGATTTACAGGTTAGTTGCTGGATTATTGCTTCTGGCTGCTGATGTATTTGTACCTGTTTTTGGCCGTCTCCTACACTTGAATACTAGGACTAGGGGACATAGCCTAAAATTTAGAGCTGGGACTTGCAGGTGTAGTTAGGAAAGGCTTCTACACGCAAAGGGTGGTAGAAGTTCAGAACGGCAGTTGATGCTAGCTCAATTGTTAATTTTAAATCTGAGATTGATAGATCTTTGTTAACCAAGGGTATTAAGGATATGGGGCTAAGGCAGGTAAACGGAGTTAGGTCACAGATCAACCATGATCTCATTGAATGGCGGAAGAGGCTCAGGGGGCAACATACCACTGCCACTTGCTGCCTCCTGTTATGTGCCACCTTCTCCTGCAAGAAAGCAGGACATGAGTCGGTGAGTGCCCTGCAAGATGTTTGGGTGATGTGCCTGTCATGGTTGAATAGCTGGCAGTGTGTACGACCTGTAAGTTGTGGGTGTGCGGCTTGCAACAGTGGTAATGTGTGAGGGTGAGAGGAAGAATCTTATTGGAAGAGTTGAGTACTGATGGAAAGAGTTTGTAGATCTGTGGGTGATGGGAGCAGTGGATGCGGCTAGCGGTGCAGTTGGTAGGAGATGCCACTTGACAGTTGACCTCACTCACCTTGACCACTCACGTCAAAGCATTGAGCTTCTTCCTGCACTGCATCCATGTTCGTGGTGCTGTGTACCTGGCATTGACTTCGTCCCTCACTGCCTCCCGCTGCCTCTTGAGTATATGTCTGGAGGACCTCTTGCCCCCCTGTGGATCTAGAATGCTCCTCCTTCTGTCCACCTCTTCCACCAAGGCCTCTAGTGCATCAGCACCTTGGTGCACGCTCTCTCGCAGGCCTGCTACAAACTCAGGTCGACAGATTGGTGAGGTCTGGCATGCAGATTGGAGGATGTTGGATTTAGTAGTGCGCAACCTTTATTCAATGTTTTAACATAACTCATCAGTTTGTAAACATAGGGACGGGACCCGCATCTGTGTTTTACGTGTGAAATGTCTGATCTCCGTTCAGATTCTATGCGGACCCGTATCTCATATTTTGCACGTAAGAGGTGCAGGTTGCCTTTAAGAGGCGCGAGGCACTCACGCGATATCTGGGCCCCCCTGCTGGTGAGAAGTCATTCAATAGCGCAGCTAGGCCTGGCTGTGCGCGCCGGAATCAGGTAAATGACCAGGCAGCACGAATCTCACGTGCTGCCTGCATCAGAATGACTGGGCTGCAAGGGGTTGTGTTATATCATTGATTTGATAAATAAAAAGTATTAACCAGATGTCTCGACCTCAAACTTGAATTAGAGGAATAGGATGTATGACAGTATCCCACAATACCGCCACATAATATATATGACAGTATCCTATAATACCTCCACATAAGGGCAAAATATATATGACAGTATTCTATAAAAACCCAACACTGTGAAGAAACCATCTTTTTACAATTGAATTCCCCTTATTTCAGGCACCACGAACTTTCATGATTGCACATTTATAATAGAGTGCTCCCCACGTGCTCTTATGTGAAGGATCCAGAAGTCCACTCCCTTGTACCTCACAGGGCCATGACACAGATGATATGGAAGAGTATTGTAAGGCAACATTGTAAAATTGAGCAAAGTGTCACTTGGCTACTTTTTGGAGACCAGCAAATTTCTTCCTTACCTGTTCCCAGAATCTGGTCACAGGTGAGATAACAGTTATTCTTTCTGCTAGCTATATCCAGGCTGGCTTCATACTATTCTTCAAAGAGAGATGCCCCTCCATTCCAGAAAGGACACCCTTCTCTCCGGTACCTCCACCAGATAGGCCTCCAAAGTTGCATCCTTGGAGGATACCAGCTGCTGCCCTGGTCTTGCTGTAGTATTTTTGAACCCTCAGCAATAGTACTGCTTTAAGGCGACTAGTGGCCCTTAAAGAGTTGCTGATGCCAAATAAAGCACCCCTTTGCTTCATGAACGGTGTGCTGGAATTGCTGTGATATTATACAAAGGAGCTAACCATATCTTATAGCACGAGGTCAGCTCACAGCAGTACAGGTGCACACGGTGTCCAAACAGCGGCACTCCCACTACCACAGTCCCCAAGTTAACAGGGTGGCATTTGTCTGCTGGGGGATAAACATTCCAGATATTAAGAGAAGCAGACAATAGGAGAGGAGCTGGTGTTGGTAGTCCACATGGGAATTAATGACATGGCGAAGAAGCAGAGATGTGAATCACCAAGTAGATAATAATGGGGAATGCCACTTCGCTAATCCCAGCTCATCTATCCAGAAAGAATCTACACTCCTGCATAACAACGTATTCCTGCATTAACACATCCCTAGTTGCTCTGAGCACCACTGTGGTCGTTGTGATGGTGCTTCCCCAGTTGTGTTAGGTAGGGAATTCCAGCAACGGTGAAGAAATGGAGATATATGTCCAAATCAGCATGATGTGTGACTTGGAGGGATCTTGGAGGTAATAGTTTTCCCATGACATTGTTGCTTTTGTCCTTCTTGGTGGTAGCGGTCACGGATGTGCTGTTGAAATTAATTTGGTGAGTTGCTGCAGTGTATCCAGTAGATATTTCATGCAGTAACCAAGTGTGTTGTCAGCCTTGGTTCAGTTAGTAGCATTCTTGTCTCTGAGTCAGAGGATTGTAAGTTCAAATCCCACGCCAGAGACTTGAGAACATAATCCAGGCTGACACTCCAGGCGGAGGTGCTGCCTTTTGGATGAGACGTTAAACCGAGGCCCTGTCTGCTCTCTCAGGTGGACATAGAAGATTCCTTGGCACTATTTCGAAGAAGGGCAGCAAAGTTCTCCCTGCTGTCCTGGCCAATATTTATTCATCAACCTCACTAAAACACAAATTATCTGGTCATTATCACATTGCTGCTCACAACAATGACGACATTTCAAAAGTACCCCATTGGCTGTAAAGCGATTTGGGACATCCTGAAGTTGAGAAAGGTGCGATATAGATACAAGTTTTTTTCCCCTTTCTTTCTGAGGGGGTGTTTATTGAATCCAATGGCAGGGGCACCAATCCTGTAATTGGCAGAGGGATAAATATCAGCCAGAACTCCCCTACTCTTCATCAAAATAGTGCCATGGGATACTTCATGTCCTAAGAGGGCAGACAGGGCTTTGGGTTTAATGTCTTATCTGAAGGACAGCACCTCCAACTATACAGCACTTCCTCAGTGCTGCATTGGAGTGTCAGCCTAGATTTTGTACTCAAACACCTGGAGTAGGACTTGAACTCACAACCTTCTAACTCAGAGACGACAGTGCTACCCACTAAGCCACAACTGACACATGTTCCAACAGACAGAAGTGAAAAAAGATATTTATTGAAATCATATTAAACCATCAGGATTCTAAACAACCTCCTGCAGCCATGTAACTGAAAATAATGAGGATGCCGTAGTAACATACTGTCAGAATCACATTACAGTGCATGCCACAGCTCCTGCAATTCAATTACTTTATCTTGTTGGCTTCCTTTCTCAGTTATTTTTAAGAACTTTAATATGCTTTTATAGCATTTTGCGGTTACCCAGTTACACTGCATTGGCTGGTGCAATTAAATTACAATGGAAACAGGGGGTAAATGATTACATAGTACAGTGGTGGAAGGAAGAACGATCTGTAGTTTACAAGCGACTGTAAAACAAGACAAAACTCAAAAAGAATAAATGAATATTGGATTGTCAGATCCTATGCACAAGCCCTTGCACATCAGCCAATCAAAATGAAGATCTGAAGATAAAATCTTCATTTGAGTTATTACATTTTCATAATCATAATCGGTTTAAACACTGTATCATTATATCACATCATGCATTGCAGCTTTTCCAATATCAACCAATCAACCATTCTGATTGTTCAGGCGCTCCAAGTATAATTGGTTTCAGACTTCCCTTGTGAATTAATTCTTCCTTCAGAATCTTTTGCATCAATTTTGCATTTACACAATTGGAGCTTGGAGACCAGAAGAGCGTGGGAAGAACTAGCACGAGAGGACATAGATTTAAGCTGATTGGCGAAAGGATTAGCGGGGACACGAGGGAAATCTTTTTTACCCAGAGGGTGGTGGGTGTATGGAATTCACTGCCCGAATTGGTGGTAGAGGCAAGGACCCTCAACTCTTTAAAAAGTACCTGGACCTGCACCTAAAGTGCTGTAAGCTGCAGGGCTACGGACCGGGTGCCGGAAGATGGGATTGGAATTGAAACCTGGTTGTTCTTCGAGCCGGCACGGACACAGTGGGCCAATTGGCCACCTTCTGTGCTGTATCTTTTCTAAGTTTTTTTTTCCTGTTCCGATATGTTTTTACAGGGCTTCAAACTCCATTCAGTTTTGAAATCAGGAGACAGTCGGGAAATATAATTATGATGGCACAGTAGAGAATTGCTCAGATCAGCAGAGGATGACATTTTTTTTCCCCTCTTGGTGTCAAGATTAAAGTTTAATAAGACAAGGATAGCATTTCATGCAGGAGCAGTTGGGCCCAATTTCCCACTACACTGTCTCCATGCAGATAACGGTCGTGACAAGTGCAAAGGCAAATGGCAAATTGGATCGCCAAAACTTTATGTGTGACTCTTTTTTTCACCGGCCACCTCAAAGGTACACGGGGGAGTAGATGCACTACCTACGATTAATGTGGGCATTAATAACCCATGTCTGATTTTATAAACTGCTGGAATATATAAATAGATTCTTGGATTTGTTGAGTAGATTAATACCCCCCTTACATGTCATATCAATGGTCCAGCCTGTCATACAATAAATACTAGTCTCTGACTCTATAGATTACAAAATTGCATTTTTTAAGCTTTTCCTTTACAAAAAGAACAATTTATTTTGACAAACATTCCCTATTTCCATTCATTCCCTGTGCGCATCAGTGTGCACCAGTCTGACCAATGAATGCAGGAGGGATAGTAGATTTGTGCCTGTACACGATTACTCGCACTTGTGCATCCAACAAGTAAAATTGGGCAGATAAAGAGACGGTCTTGCCTTTATATGAAAAAAATAAGACAGTTAAAACAACTGTGGGTAGCTTAGATATCTCTATGTTTTATTCCAGCTATGTTAAAGAAACATATTTTTGCTTAAAGAGAGAGGTTCAACATCACCCTTTTAAAAATCTAAACATTACAAGGGTTATGAGGGTGCATTTTATGAATTTGCCCTTCCAGTGTGGAGTTTTGCCTGCCAGGAATGCATATTGGGAATTTGGACAGGGAGACCAGCAGGCTTCTCAGGGTTTTTCATAATAGATGGAAAGCCTGAAGGCCCCACTGACCGCCACACACAAACTGTTTGACTTATTTTCCAACGGTGCTCACGACCAGACTGGGATAGAAATTGGTATGCGTTGTACCTGTGTTTCAGGTGTAAAATGGGTGCAAAGCACACCAATTTAGCAGTGGAGTGGCCTGTGCCCAGTCCCACTGCTAAATTTGTGCGGCCTGTTTTTAAGGTGTCCCACGCTTAAAACTGGGGTTAGGCCCCTATAATATGTATATTAGGGGCCAACGCCTCTTGAACAACCCCGTCAAGAAGTTTGTTGCCAGTGAGCAGGGTGGGTGTTGAGCCTGCGCTGTTCAGGATACTTCAGCAGCTCCCACGGGCACCAACTCCAGGTAAGTGATAAAAAAAATTCTTTTAAAAACCACTCCTGTGAAGCCGGGAGGAGCAGGAGTGCTTCTCCGACTCCACAGGGACTTCGATCGGCCCTCCCCTGTAGCCCGCTCCAATCCCTCCATCCCGGGATTTAGCTGATGGCAATTTCCGGCGAGGCAGGCGGCCCGATATCGATGTCTTCGCTCGGGCGAGCTGCCTGTGGAGGCGCCACCAGCACCGGCAGCTCGCGCCGAGTATGTCGATGAGGCCCGAGGAACAATTTCCATCGATCTTCGGGTCTCTCAGTTCGGGCGCAGCACTGGAAACGGGCCCAGACCAGAATCTACCCCGCTGTCCCTTTATCTATGCAGTTTTATTTGCTAGGTGCGCAAGTGTTATTCCAGACACAAAGCCATGAGCAATCGTTTACCGGCACAAATCCATGCCCAAATTCCCCTTATGCATCCGCAGTGGGAAAAACTCTGTTGGAGGCACAAAGTCTTAAAATTAACCCTATGATTTGTTTCAAATATTTCTGTCCATTCCTATTTTTTTTTTGCTAAATATTATTCTTAAATGTTATTATTGTTCTGAATCCTGATGGCAATGGGTAACCATCGTGGAGGAATGACTAATTCCTACAGTGTAAGGCAGTTGAATTAATAACTGTTGATACCACCATTAACCCAGGATGCTACAACTTCACCTATGTGCGTGTGCATTCATTCCGTTTCTTCACACCGCTGTGATCACTAGCTCTTTAAAGACATTTACCATTAAAAAAATACATTTGTGGAAATAGACAGTAAAAAAAATAAGAGAGTGGCAGAATTCATCACATTTATTCTATTTAAGTCTTTTATTTTTCAAAGGGAGTACTGGGTGTAGAGACTCATTTTTCAAGGTTTCAAAGCTCAGTAATTAATTGCAGTTCGTCAGCTATTTAAAACTTATTTATAAAGCAATGGCTACAGGTTCATGTTTAATAAATAGTTTTATCACTTTGTTTTACAGTGGGAAAACCCAGTTGTCTATATCCTGCACTTGATAATAGAACAAAACACATTATTTGTTTTGTTCTGTAATTTGTCAACCAGCTGAGCACACAGGGGCTCTCTAAGAGTATACTAACACCATGAAGGCTGATATTTTCACTCCAGTATAATATCAATATGTTGGCAGTGCCTTTTTAAATATTGTTTTGTTAATTTTCTATTGCCGTTCTATTGTTAGGTTGTCTTGCACCAGTCTCCAGCTCAGAGAGTGGGTCACCTTCTCCCAAGCCTCTTACAACACCCTTTTGAACTGGTTCCAAGGCTGAATGTAAGAGGGACCTGGGTTGGTTTCCATCCCCAAACTTTGTAACGTTCTGTACAGGAACCCAACTCTGTCAGGTGAGCTTTTTGTATACATCATTACGTAGTATCATTTGCATTTGCCTCTGAACTCCAACATTAGTAATGTTCTTATCTGAATCCAAAAATCTTAAATATTGCAGTGAAAGGGCTCCTTACAATAGGCACTTAGTAGAATTATGGTGATCTTTTACTGTCCTGCACTGTGCCTTACGCTGTGATACAGTTTGTTAGCAAATCAGATACTGGAAAAGGAAGCGAAGGAGAAAGCAAAAATAAGCAATATTACTGAAAAAACAAGTTAATGGAATGCAGAGAAAAATGAACGAAAAGGGCACAAAAGTTAGAAAGACTTGGATTTATACAGCACTTTTCACAACCTCAGGATGTTCCAAAGTGCTTTACATCCAATGAAGTTCTTTTGAAATGTAGTCACTGTTGTAATATAGGAAGCATGGCAGCCAATTTGAGTTCAGCAATGTCCCACAAACAGCAATGAGATAAATGACCAGATAATCTGTTTTAGTGATGTTGATTAATGGATAAATGTTGGCCAGGACACCAGGAGAACTCAATGCTCTTCTTTGAATGGGATCTTTTACATCCATCTGAGAGGGCAGACAGGGCCTCAACTTAAAAAGACAACACCTCCAATAGTGCAGCACTCCCTCAGTATTGCACTGAAGTGTCAGCCTGGATTATGTGCTCAGGTCTGCTGGAGGGGGACTTAAACCCCCAACCTTCTGACTTAAAGGCAAGAGTGCTACCAACTGAGTGACAGCTGAGAGGACAAGGAATACCAACTAATCAAGGGGAGCAGATTGGAGAAGTGAACAAAATTGAACAGAGTGGCCATAAAGTCAAAACATATGCACAAAGGGGGCAAGACATGCAGGCTGTAGATCGGCATAGGAGAAAGTAAAAAAGCAGTGGGTAAGAAACGGAGAACACAAGTGTGAGGAAACCAGGGCAAGTGGCTGCAGTAGAATGGGGGACAATGATGTTTAAACTACGAGTAGCATTTAACAAAGCAGAAGTGTCAGGATTAATGATAAAGTCGTTAGACAAGATGGAAGATAGAATGGAGAGCTTCGTGATAATGAAAGGGGAAGGGGTGGGTACTAAAAGTGCACAGGAATAGGGCCCAAGTAACAAAAACAGGTTAGAGGCTGAGTGAGGTAATTATAAAAAAGTGAAGCTGAATTCTTTAAGGAATGGGAAGTTGAGCGGATCAATTTGTGAAGTAATTTACTCATTGACTTGAAAGAGAGTATCCCTTAGCAGCATAAAGCTATTTATTATTTATCAAGGGAATTAAGTCCTTAGCAATATTGATTTATTGACTGGCTTTGAAGGAATTAAAATATCAGCAAAATGAGATTATTGATTGATGTCGTGGTGACATCATAGAGGCAGTAATTTAATTTATGATCCAAAATTAAACTAAGGATCATTCCTGGGGCAATTGGCAAAAGCTCCAAAGGCTGGATTTGCCAACTCACCAATTTTTTCTGCCATGGTACATTGAAATCTTCTGAGCTTGAATCTTTTCTTTTTTGATGACTATAATCCAAATTCTGTGTAAGGAATAAAAGTAAGTTGGGCCACACTTAGCATCAGTGTATACGTAGCACACGTAACAGATGAGCAAATAAACCCCATTTCAATGCCACCACCTAGAAGGACAAAGGTAGCAAGTGCATGGAAACACCATCACCTCCAAGTTTCCTCTCCAAATCACACACCATCCTGACTTGGAAATATATCGCCATTCCTTCATCGTCGCTGGGTCCAAAATCCTGAAACTCCCTACCAAAACAGCACTGTGGGAGAATCTTCACCAAACGGACTGCAGCAGTTGATGAAGGCCCACCACCACCTTCTCAAGGGCAACTAAGGATAGGCAATAAATACTGACCTTGCATTAAAGAGGTGATGTTTGTTACAGACGAGTAACAGGGAAAGGTTTGTAATGGGGAATGGTTTGTTATAGGACAGGTGTGTTAGAGGGAGAGGTTTGTTATAGGACAGGTGTGTTAGAGGGAGAGGTTTGTTATAGGACAGGTGTGTTAGAGGGAGAGGTTTGTTATAGGGCAGGTGTGTTAGAGGGAGAGGTTTATTATGGGACAGGTGTGAGTGAGGGAGAGGTTTATTATGGGACAGGTGTGAGTGAGGGAGTGGTTTATTATGGGACAGGTGTGAGCGAGGGAGTGGTTTATTATAGGACAGGTGTGAGCGAGGGAGAGGTTTGTTATAGGACAGGTGTGAGCGATGGAGAGGTTTGTTATAGGACAGGTGTGAGCGAGGGAGTGGTTTATTATGGGACGGGTGTGTTGTGTTATAGGAAAAGGTTTATAATGTCATAAGGGAGAGACATGTTACAGTGACAGACTAGTTTCGGGAAGAGGTGTGTTCAAAGGAGAGATTCATTAGGGTGAAAGATTTGTTACTGAGAGAGAGTTGTAAGTAGAGTCTTGTTACAGAGAAAAGTTTGCAGGTAGAGATTTGTTATAAGCAGAGATTTGAAGAATCTGTTATGAGGACAGGTTTGTGGTAATGAGGAGTTAGTACTTTTAAGAGATTTCACCAGAATGCTGCTAACATTTCTGGAAAAACACAGTGTTGTGTCAGTAGAATCAGAGGCAGTCCGATGTGGATCATTGCTTCCAGACAGCTGTTTGACTGACAAGCAAAATAGATTCCCAGTGGATATGTGTTGTTGGAAATAGCGATGCTCTATCTGACAGTCTCAAATGCAAGTATAACCAGACTGAATGCATGCAGAATAAAAATAGTATACATTGCATTTGATCCTAAGCTTCTAAGGCCAGAATCAAATTGCCACAGTAACACAGTCCTATAACCTGGTTCTACAGCATTAATGGTGCACTAATAAGAGCCTCTTTATCAGTGACACAAGCCACCCTTAAATCTTGGATAAATATTTGAAGCAGAGGAAGATACAGGGCTATGGGAAGAGAGCAGGTGCTGGGATTAGTTTTGGATTGCTCTAACAAAGAGCCAATACAGGCTTGATGGGCTGAATGGCAGCTGTAAACTGCTATGGTTCAAACACATCATAAGTGCCAACCATCAGCTTTTAAGTGGACATCAGTGTTTTAGCCCACTTGTAAAACTTTGACAGCCTGACAAGTAAAATCAGCTTGTTTTCACTGGGATTGGAGGATATCACTAGCAACCATTCATATTGATTGGATGGTGGGACTGAAAGCAATTTATCCCGCAGGCAGATGAGGCGCCCACCTAAAGCAGGCGAGGGCCTCATGTATTTATGCAAATCGGGGCCTTATTACATCTAAAGGACCCCAATTGCATTTTAACTGGGGCCTGAGTGGGGGAAACCATCACAGCTTTCTGCAGGTCTGCAACCGACTTGCAGACAGAAGAGGTCCTCTAAAGTAAGTGTAAAACGTTCCTCTGTGGGGCCAGAAGGAACAGGAGTGCTCTACCGGGCGCCTCAACGAAAGTCGTGACCACCCCTCCCCTCCCCCGAGACCCCCCACCCCATTAGTGAGCCTATCCTTGGTGTTGGCCAGCAGACTCCGACCACCCGATCGTCCTCTCCCTCCCACCGATGGTCACTTGGAAAAACATGGGTTAATAAATAACAGTCAACATGGATTTTTTTAAAGGCAAATAGTGTCTGACAAACTTGATTGAGTTCTTTGATGAAGTAACGGAGAGGGTTGATGAAAGTACTGCAGTTGATGTTATGTATATGGAATTTCAAAAGGCGTTTGATAAAGTACCACATAATAGACTTGTTAGCAAAATTGAAGTCCATGGGATTAACGGGGCAGTGGCAGTGTGGATACGAAATTGGCTAAGGGACAGAAAGCAGAGAGTCGTGGTGAACGGTTGTTTTTCAGACTGGAGGGAAGTATACAGTGGTGTTCCCCAGGGGTCAGTATTAGGACCTCTTCTCTTTTTGATATAGATTATTGACCTGGACTTGGGTATACAGGGCATAATTTCTAATTTTGCAGATGACACAATAATTGGAACTGTAGTAAACAGTGAGGAGGATAGTAGCAGACTTCAAGAGGACATAGACAGACTGGTGAAATGGGCAGACACATGGCAGATGAAATTTAATGCAGAAAAGTATGAAGTGATGCATTTTGGTGATAAGAATGAGGATAGGCAGTATAAACTAAATGGTACAATCTTAAAGGGAATGCAGGAACAGAGAGACCCAGGGATGTACATATACCAGTCTGTGAATGTGGCAGGACAAGTTGAGAAAGCTGTTAAAAAAGCACATGGGATCCTGGGCTTTATTAATCGAGGCATGGAGTACAAAAGCAAGGAAGTTATGGTAAACCTTTATAAGACACTGGTTAGGTCTCAGCTGGAGTACTGTGTCCAATCTGAGCATCACACTTCAGAAAGGATGTCAAAGCCTTGGAGAGGGTGCAGAAGAGATTTACTAGAATAAGAAACATTAGGATCATAAGAATTAGGAGCAGGAGCAGGCCATTTGGCCCCTCGAGCCTGCTCCGCCATTCAATAAGATCATGGCTGAATTTTGACCTAAACTTTACTTTCCTGCCTGATCCCCATATCTCTTGATTACCTTAGAGTCCAAAAATCTATCCATTTCAGCCTTGAATATATTCAACGACTGCGCATCCACAGCCCTCTGGGGTGGAGAATTCCAAAGATTCATCACCTTCTGAGTGAAGAAATTCCTCCTCATCTCAGTCCTAAATGGCCGACCCCTTAGTTCCCCCTAGTTCTAGACTCTCCAGCCAGGTGAAACAGCCTCTAAGCATTTTATATGTTTCAATGAGATCACCTATCATTCTTCTAAACTCCAGTGAATATAAGCCCATTTTACTCAATCTCTCCTCAAAGGACAACCCTTTCATCCCAGGAATCAATCTAGTGAACCTTCGATGCATTGCCTCTAAGGCAAATATATCCTTCATTAGGTAAGGAGAAAAAAACTGTACACAGTACTCCAGGTATGGTTTTACCAAGGCCCTGTACAATTGTAGTAAGACTTCTTTACTCTTGTATTCCAACCCCCTTGCAATAAAGGCCTAAATACCATTTGCCTTCCTAATTGCTTGCGATACCTACATGTTAACTTTCTGTGTTTCGTGTACAAGGACACCCAAATCTCTCGGAACACCCAAATCTCTCTGAAGACCAACATTTAATAGTTTCTCACCATTTAAAGAATATTCTGTTTTTCTAATCTTCCTACCAAAGTGAATAACCTCACATTTCCCCACATTATACTCTATCTGCCACCTTCTTGCCCACTCACTTAACCTGTCTATATCCCTTTGCAGACTCTTTGGGGGTGATTTTAAACCCAAGAACAGGTGGGTTGGGGGTGGGTGGGAATTGAAAATAATTGTTTTTTTGAGTCGTAACCGCAAAATTTTCGGACTTTGCGTTCCCAGTGGGAAGCCTATACTTTTACGCGCCAACGTTAAACCCAGAAATAAAGCCGGGTTGCGGTCGCGACCAAAAAACTATTTTCAACTCCCACCCGCCCCCAACCCGCCCATTTTTGGGGTTTAAAATCACCCCCTTTGTGTCCTCCTCACAGCTTAAATTCCCACCTAGCTTTGTATCGTCAGTAAACTTGGATACATTACACTAGGTCCCTTCATCTAAGTCATTAATATAGATTGTAAATAGCTGAGGCCCAAGTACTGATCCTTGCGGCACCCCACTAGTTACAGCCTGCCAACCTGAAAATAACCCGTTTATTCTTACTCTCTGTTTTCTGTCCGTTAATCAATCCTCTGTCCATGCTAATATATTACTGCTAATCACATAAGCCCTTATCTTGTGTAACAACCTTTTCATAGAATCATAGAATCATATAGAATCATAGAAGTTACAACATGGAAACAGGCCCTTCGGCCCAACATGTCCATGTTGCCCAGTTTATACCACTAAGCTAGTCCCAATTGCCTGCACTTGGCCCATATCCCTCTATACCCATCTTACCCATGTAACTGTCCAAATGATTTTTAAAAGACAAAATTGTACCCGCCTCTACTACTGCCTCTGGCAGCTCGTTCTACTCACCACCCTTTGAGTGAAAAAATTGCCCCTCTGGACCCTTTTGTATCTCTCCCCTCTCACCTTAAATCTATGCCCCCTCGTTATAGACTCCCCTACCTTTGGGAAAAGATTTTGACTATCTACCTTATCTATGCCCCTCATTATTTTATAGACTTCTATAAGATCACCCCTTAACCTCCTACTCTCCAGGGAAAAAGTCCCAGTTTATCTAACCTCTCCCTATAAGTCAAACCATCAAGTCCCGGTAGCATCCTTTTGTGTGGCACCTTATCGAATGCCTTTTGAAAATCCAAATATACTACATCCACATGTTCCCCCTTATATACCCTGTTAGTTACATCCTCAAAAAACTTTAATAAATTTGTCAAACACTATTTCCCTTTCATAAAACCATATTGACTCTGTAATCATATTATGATTTTCTAAGTGCCTTGGCATCACTTCCTTAATAATGGATTCCAACATTTTCCTGACGACAGATGTCAGGCTAACTGGCCTGTAGTTTCCTGTTTTCTCTCTCCCTCCTTTCTTGAATAGCGATGTTACATTTGCTACCTTCCAATCCACTGGGACCGTTCTAGAATCTAGGGAATTTTGGAAGATCACAACCAATGCATCCACTATCTCTGCAGCCACCTCTTTTAGAACCTTAGGATGTAGGCCGTCAGGTCCAGGGGATTTGTCGGCTTTTAGTCCCATTAATTTCTCCAGTACTTTTTCTTTACTAATATTGATTACTTTAAGTTCCTCACTCTCATCAGACCCTTAGTTCCCCATTATTTCTGGTATGTTTTTTATGTCTTCCACTGTGAAGAGATATACAAAATATTTGTTTAATGTCTCTGCCATTTCCTTATTCCCCATTATAATTTCTCCTGTCTTAGCCTCTAAGGGACCCACATTTACTTTCGCTAATCTCTTCCTTTTTTGTAGAAGCTCTTACAATCTGTTTTTATATTTCTTACTAGTTTACTTTCATGTTCTATTTTCTCCCGCTATCAATTTTTTGGTCATCCTTTGCTGGTTTCTAAAACTCTCCCAATCCTTAGGCTTACTACTCTTCTTGGCAACATTATAAGCCTCTTTTAATCCAATACTATCCTTAACTTCTTTAGTTAGCCATGGATGGATCACTTTTCCCGTGGAGTTTTTATTTCCCAATGGAATGTATATTTGTTGAGAATTATGAAATATTTCTTTAAATGCTTGTTATTGCTTATCTACCGTCATACCTTTTAATCTAATTTCCCAATCTACCTTTGCCAACTCACCCCTCATGCCTACGTAATTGGCTTTATTTAAATTTAAGACTCTAGTTTCAGACTTAAGTATGTCACTTTCAAACTCAATGTGAAATTCTATCATATTATGATCACTCTTCCCCAGAGGATCCGTTACTGTGAGATTACTTATTAACTCTGTCTCATTACACAAGACAAGATCTAAAATAGCCTGTTCCCTGGTTGGTTCCACAACGTATTGTTCTAGGAAACTGTCCCGAATGCATTCCATGAACTCGTCCTCCAGACTACCTTTGCTAATTTGATTTGTCCAGTCCATATGAAGATGGAATTTCCCCATGATTGTTGCATTACCTTTGTTACAAGCTCCTATTATTTCTTGATTAATACTCTGTCCAACAGTATAGCTACTGTTACAGGGCCTATAAATTACTCCCACCATCTTCCCCTTGTTATTTCATATCTCCACCCATACTGATTCTACTTCTTGATCTTCCGAGCCAAGATCCTTCCTCACTACTGTCCTTATATCATCCTTTATTATCAGGGCTAAACCCCCTCCTTTTCCATTTTGTCTGTCTTTTCAAAACGGCAAGTCCCCTGGAATATTTAGTTCCCAACCTTGGCCACCTTGCAACCATGTCTCTGTAATGGCTATTAGATCAAACCCATTTATCTCTATTTGTGCCATTAATGGTATCAGGGATGGGGGACTTCAGTTATGTGGAGAGACTGGAGAAGCTGGGATTGTTCGCCTAAGAACAGAGACGATTAAGAGAAGGTCGGATAGAATTGTTCAAAATTACAAAGGGATTTATTAAGATAAATAGAAAAGAAACTATTCATCGTGGGTTAGCTCTCGGCTGATAGTTATGTGCAGCTTAGGAACCAGAGCGGCTGCAGAACACTCTGATCGGGGAGGGTGAACAGCCAGAGATCATGGTCCATATTGGTACCAATGTCATAGGTTGAAAGAGGGATGAGGTCCTGCAGGTAGATTTTAGGGAGCTAGGAAAGAGATTAATAAGCAGGACTTCAAATGTAGTAATCTCCGGATTACTCCCGGTGCCACGCGCTAGTGTGTACTGAAATAGTAGGATAGAGCAGATGAATGCGTGGTTGCCGAGATGGTGCAGGAGAAGGGGTTTAGATTCCTGGGGCATTGGGACCAGTTCTGGGGGCGGTGGGACCTGTACAAGCCAGACTGGTTGCACCTCAACAGGGCCGGGACCAATATCATTGCGGGGAGGTTTGCTAGTGCTGTTGGGGATGGTTTAAATGAGCTTGGCATGGAGATGGAAACCTGAGCGTAGATTCAGAAGGGAGAAAAGCAGAGCTGGAAATGGAAGGCAGAAAATTAGCAAGTGAGTTTGGAAGGCAGAGGAAACAAAGGCTAGAAAATAGACAACAAAAAGTTTGGCAGTACTTAATGTTATATACCTCAGTGCAAGGAGTCTAGTGAATAAGGCAGATGAGCTGAGGGCACAGATAGACATGTGGAAGTACGATATCTTAGCTATTACTGAAACATGGCTTAAACAGGGCAGGAATGGCAGCTCAACATTCCTGGTTACAAGGTTTTCAGACGAGATAGAGAGGGGGATAAAAAAGTAGGGAGGGTTGCAATATTGGTTAAAGAAATAATTACAACTGTAAGGAGGGATGATATGTTAGAAGGATCATCAAATGAGGCCATACGGGTTGAACTGAAGAACAAAAAAGGGGCAGTCACACTACTGGGAGTGTACTATAGACCCCCAAATAGTCAGAGGGTGATAGAACAGCAAATATGTAGGCAAATTTCTGAGAAGTACAAAAACAATAGGGCAGTAATAGTAGGGGATTTCAACTACCCTAATATTAACTGGGATACAAAAGGTATAGAGGGTGCAGAATTCTTAAAATGCATTCAGGAGAACATTTTTAGCCAGTACGTAGCAAGCCCAACAAAAGTGGGGGTGGGGGCAGTTCTGGATTTAGTTTTAGGGATTGAAGCTGGGCAAGTGGAAGGGATATCAATGGGAAAGCATTTTAGTGGTAGTGATAATGGCCCCGATATTACCAGGGAGGCAGGTTGGCAGCGGGGGGGTCGACTGGGCGCGTGGGTAACCTGCCCAGTAAAATCGATGGGTTCCCCACGCGATCGCGGGTAAATTGAAGCCACTTACCTTGGCTTCTGGGTTTCCCGTTGGAAAACTGTGCAGTGGGCGGACTGCGCACCCGCATCACGGGCTGTCAGATGGAGGAGCCCTATTTAAAAGGGCAGTCCTCCAATGCTGCTCCTGCAGCAAAATTACAGCATGGAGCAGCCCAGGGGAAAGGCTGCTCCCAGGTTTAATGATGCCTCACTCCAGGTCTTACTGGATGGGGTGAGGAGGAGGAGAGAGATCTTCTACCTGGCAGACAGGAGGAAGTGGCCTGCCAAGAACACCAGGCTCGAGGTGGCAGAGGAGGTCAGCAGCACCAGCAACATATCCCGCGTCTGGCTACAGTGCAGGAAGCGCTTCAATGACCTAACTAGGTCAGCCAAAGTGAGCACACTTACTCATTCTCCTACACTTCGTCTTCCACATCACCGCCTCCACTCCACAACTCCTTCTGCACTGCCAACACTACTCTATCACATCACTCCTCACACCCACTCAAACCTCATCCTCAACTTACCTGCACTTACTCACCTCCTCAGTACTCATCACACCACTACCACTCAACCCAATCCTCATACAATCTCATGGCTCTGTCTCATACTCACTCTCTGATGCATCTCTTTCATGGTCACCCTCACCCAACCTGCCACTACTTCTGCTGCAGCCACAGGGGATGCATCACATATGAGTAGTAGGAAGCGAAAGGCAAAGGTTTCGTGAGCACAAAGGGGATGCACAAGGGTGTTTGACGGCTTGTCATGTTTTTTATTTATATTTGATTTTGGTTCAACTCACATTAAATATTATATTGTCACCACTACTGCCACGTCTTGGCTATTCTTGATTGGTTTGTGCAATAAGTCCCTTTGATGAGGTTCTCCATGAACACCCACACTTGATGCCATCCATTGGGTCACCCTACAGTGGGTGTATGTGTAGTTGCACGACTATTTTGTGCAGGTGCCTGTGGCGCAGCACTGTGTGGTGGAGCTCCACATGGCAGAAGTGGACGGCGTGCCTGGCGAGGCTGGTGATGTTGCTTGTCCTCGGATGAAGTGACAAATGCAGCCATAGCGCCCCCCCCCATCCTGACAGTGTGAGTTTGAGGGGGTCCGCAAAGTAGGTAAATGTGTTTGCACAGCAGTGTTTAGGGTATAAATTAATAATTTTGAGTGGAAAGACAAAGGTGTTGCAGCCAAAACTTTGTCTGAAGTGACAGAGTGCCCTGCTGCAATAAATGAGGTTTTGCCCCCCACCAGTCAAAGAATCCTTTGCATCTCCCACTGGCTGCTGGCTGAAACACATCTGCTTCAACAGGGAGTGTTTCCCACAGCACGGGAAACACGCTGAGGATCCATGAAAATTGCACCTTTGCCAAAATCTCCTGTCAATGAGGTCTGTCAAGTACCTCAACTAGGTAAGTAAGTATTTAAATTGTCATCCCACCGGCTTTAATTGCCGGTGGGAGTCCCGCATGTGGGATTCCCGCATGTGGGATTCCCGCATGCAGGAGCTACGTGCGCACCCGAACGCATCACTGGGGAACCCGGAAGTGGATGGGTTGGAGCCGGGCTCTGGACCCGCTCCGGGATTCCACCATTTTACGAGCCCCCCCGGCCCCCGATGCACCCGCTCGGCCATCCGAAAATCAACCCCCATAACTCAGTTAGATTTAGCATAGTTATGGAAAAGGACAAAGATAGAACAGGAGTAAAAATTCTCAATTGGGGAAAGGCCAATTTTACTAAGCTGAGAAGTGATTTAGCAAAAGTGGAGTGGAAACAGCTACTTGAAGGTAAATTAGTGTCAGAGCAGTGGGAGGCATTCAAGGAGGAGATTCAAGGGTTCAGAGTAAACATGTTCCCACAAAGAAAAAGGGTGGGACTCCCAAATCTAGAGCTCCCTGGATGACAAGGAACATACAAGGTAGGATAAGGCAAAAAAGAAAAGCTTATGTCAGATATCGAGAGCTCAATACTGCAGAAAGCCTAGCGAGTATAGAAAGTGCAGGGGTGAAATTAAAAAGGAAATTAAGAAAGCAAAGAGAGGGCGTGAAAAAATACTGGCAAGGAAAATTAAGGAAAACCCAAAAATGTTTTATAAATACATACAGAGCAAGAAGGTAACTAAAGAAAGAATAGGGCCTATTGGAGACCAAAAAGATAAACCGTGTGGAGGTGGAAGACGTGGGTATGGTTCTTAATGAATACTTTCCGTCTGTCTTCACAAAAGAGGGGGATGATGCAGAGATTGTAGTTAAGGAGGAAGAGGAATGTGAAATATTAGATGGGATAAACATAGTGAGAGAGGAAATATTAAGGGGATTAGCATCTTTGAAAGTAAATAAATCACCAGGCCCGGATGAAATGTATCCCAGGCTGTTAAGAGAAACAAGAGAGGAAATAGCGGAGGCACTGACCATCATTTTCCAATCCTGTCTGGCTACAGGCATGGTGCCAGAGGATTGAAGGATTGCTAACATTGTACCATTGGTTAAAAAGAGAGAAAGGGATAGACTGAGTAATTACAGGCCAGTCAGCCTAACCTCGGTGGTGGGCAAATTGGGAAAAATTCTAAGGGACAGTATTAATCGTCATTTAGAAAGGCAGGGATTAATCAAGGACAGTCAGCATAGATTTGTTATAGGAAGGTCATGTCTGACTAACTTGATTGAATTTTTTGAGGAGGTAGCAAGGAGGGTCAATGAGGGTAGTCCGTTTGATGTAGTCTTCATGGATTTTAGTAAGGCTTTTGACAAGGTCCCACATGGCAGACTGGTCAGAAAAGTAAAAGCCCAGGGTTCCATACGGCTCAGTACTAGGTCCCTTGCTTTTTGTGGTAGATATTAATGATTTAGACTTGAATGTAGGGGGCATGACTAAGAAGTTTGCAGCTGATACAAAAATTGGTCATGTGGTTGACAGTGAAGAAGAAAGCTGTAGACTGCAGGAAGATATCAATGGACTGGTCAGGTGGGCAGAAAATGGCAAATGGAATTCAATTCGGAGAAGTGTGAGGTAATGCATTTGGGGAGGGCAAACAAGGCACGGGAGTACACAATAAATGGGAGGATACTGAGAAGTGTAGAGGGACCTTGAAGTGCATGTCCACAGATCCCTGAAGGTAGCAGGACAGGTAGATAAGGTAATTAAGAAGGCATACGGGATACTTTCTTTTATTAGCCGAGGCATAGAATATAAGAGCAGGGAGGTTAAGCTAGAACTGTATAAAACACTGGTTAAGCCACAGCTTGAGTACTGTGCACAGTTCTAGTCACCACATTACAGGAAAGATGTGATTGCACTGGAGAGGGTACAGAGGAGATTTATGAGGATGTTGCCAGGACTGGAGAATTTTAACTATGAGGAAAGATTGGATAGGCTGGGGTTGTTTTCATTGGAACAAAGGAGTCTGAGGGGAGATTTAATTGAGGTATATAAAATTATGAGGGGCCGAGATAAAGTTGACAGGAAGGACCTATTTCCCTTAGCAGAGAGGTCAATAATAGATTTGAAGTAATTGGTAGAAGGATTAGAGGGGAGTTGCGGAGAAATTTTTTCACCCAGAGGGTGGTGGGGGTCTGGAACTTACTGTCTTGAAAGGGTGGTAGAGGCAGAAACCCTCATCACATTTAAAGGGTACTTGGATATGCACTTGAAGTGCTGAAACCTGCAGGGCTACGGACCAAGAGCTGGAAAGTGGGATTAGGCTGGGTAGCTCTCTTTCAACCGGTGTGGACACGATGGGCCAAATGGCCTTCTTCTATGCAGTAAATTTCTATGAATCATTGATTACATTACACCTGGTGCAAATGGATGAGCAGAGAGCAGGCAAGTAGTTGCTGCACTTCAAAAATAATTTGTTGGTTGTAAGGCACTTTAAGGTATTCTGGTGACATGTTGAGCTGCTATATATATGTGCAGATACCTTCCTTCTTAGTCCAAAGCCTGCTTCAACCCTCAGTGCCACCTCATGCCAGAATTCCCACTTCTCATTAATTATCCCATAACTATAGAATAGCTTACTTACTTTCTAAAAATTTGCTTATGGGATGTGGGCGATGAAGACAAGGCCACGTTTATCGGCCATCCTAAGTTGCCCCGAGAAGGCGGTGGTCCCTTTTCTTGGACCACTGCAGTCTTTGTGCTGATGGTTCCCCCACTTTGGTGTTCGGTGGGGAGTTCCAGGATATTGATCCAATGATAATGAAGGAATGGTGATGTATGTCTAAGCCAGGGTGGTCTGTGACTTGGAGAGGAACTTGGGAGGTGATGGTGTTCACAAAACATGGCTGCTCTTGTCCTGCTCGGTGGTAGAGGTCATAGGAGAGGGAGGTGTTGTTGAAGTAACCTTGGTGAGTTGCTGCAGTGTGTCCTGTAGATTGTACATAGTGCAGTCACAGTGCGCCGGTGGTGGAGGGGGTGGATATTGAGTCCAGTGCCAGGGATGCCAATCAAGCGAACTGCTCTGTCCTGGATGGTGCCGAGCTTCTTGAGTGTTGTTGAGGCTGCACTTGTCCAGGCTTCAGTCCAGAAATTTCAATGTTATTTTTCAAAGGGTAAAATAATTGTCATGTCAATAATGAATTCCAAAATTAGTTTTAGCTCAACTCTTTGATGCATCAGTGCTACAGACACAGTGAGATGGAGAACGGGCCATCTGTGAAATTTAGTGACACTTCCGTAATTCTTTCAAAAAAACCAATCCTTGGAGGGGGTGAAAGGTCAGTCACGGCTGCTACCCCTGATTGCTATCTAGATATCCTTCCTGGAAAGTGAGCACGTGGACGTCACTTTGAGGACTTTCTCAGGCTGTGAGAACCCTCAGAGTCAAATAGCCTGCTGACAATCACTGTTAAGACTGACACATGAGGAACACCCATTCAGGGTTCTGGGGAAAAGGGGAGGAGGGTGTCATCTGTGGAACTGTGCCTTGCTTGAATGGAGGAGAGAAAGTTGGATGGAACAAGAAGTTAAAAAAAGACCTTCCACTGTAAATGGTCTCTAAATTAGGCTGAGAGCATTTCCAGCTGCAGCCTGCAATCGATCCCAAAGAACTAAAGCAAGAAAGACATTGGCCCAAAATTTGCTGGGAAAATAACGGTGAGTTTAATGCGCTCACCGATATTAGTGTGTAAATAACCCAGCAATTTGTGGCAAGGAAGAGATACGCCGTGAGTCGCAAAAACTGCAGCTCGTCATCAACCTCCCATGAGTTTCAAGAAATTGCTGCATTTGCACTATTAAAATGAATTAAACTCGCCGCAGAACGTTAGGGCTGGTACGTAACAGCGTAAGGACCCTTTTAATGATGAGATTTATGTTCCTGCAATGCCACTCTCTGGCCCAGAAAGGGAACAATTTAAATTGTGGAGTCTCATTCCTGCAGGTAGTAAATTGTTCTTAGAGATTTTTAAAATGATAAATTTTAAAAACTTTTTCTTACTTTTCCTCTCTGTCTCTTGTTTCTCTCTTAATCCAATCCTTCTTTCTCTTTCTCTTTCTGTACCTAATTTGACTCTAATCCACCCTATGTCCTTCTCTGTCGTTCCTCTGTTTCTCTCTCTATCCTTAAACATCATTAGTTAAAGAGATCATTCAACAAGGTCCCAGATGCCTCGTTATTCTTGCACATTCACCAATTTGTGGCGCAAAACTTTTTTGAGCCGAGGGGTGAGGGACAAAGTCTAAGTAACAGGGTACGTCACGGGATGCCCTGCTCCAGCAAATTCTGGGACAAATTGTAAAAGAGTTATCTGATCCGTCCAATAAGTAGCCAATAGTATAAAGTCAATAGAATTACAGCTGATTAACAGTACCAGTAATGCTGCTGCATGTAGTATTTATCTAACTTCAGTGCTCACTGTCCGAAGCCAGATTTCCTGGCAAAATTAACCCCAAATTAAACAACTGTTTTTCAAGCCACGAGTACACAGCGAAGGGAGTGACAGCCATTAATTTGAAAAAGAAAAGTAACAGAGAGTTTGCCATCTTTGCTATGACACAGATATAATGCCATGGAATGGAGATACAATGAGTAGTGGCAGATGCAGTGTTACAATCAAGAGCCAGGCAGATAGCTGAAATATGTAGCCAAAAACACATCTATTATTAAGTTGAAGTTCTATCGGCCAACTTGTAGGACGGGGGCGGGGGGAAAGTAATTTTCCAAGTAGGAGAACCTTGCTCACCATCAGCAGATAACAGAAAATTTCAGGCACACTGGCGACAATTTTCCGATATGCGCTGGGTGAAGTACTCCACTGCTAGTAGCACTCTCGCCTCTGAGTCAGAAGGTCATGGGTTCAAGTCCCACTCCAGAGATTTGAGCAAACAATCTAGGCTGACACTCCACTGCAGTATTGAGGGAGTGCTGGACTTTTGGAGGTGACGTTAAACCAAGGCCCCGTCTGCCCCCTCAGGTGGACGTATAAGATCCCATGGCACTATTTGAAGAGCAAATGAGTTCTCCCATTTATCCCTCAACCAAGACATAAAACAGACGATATGGTCATTTATTTTATTGCTGTTTGTGGGACCTTGCTGTGTGCAAATTGGCTGCCATGTTTCCTACATTACAACAGTGGCTACACTTCAAAAGTACTTAAATGCTTTACAACTAATTTGGGACATCCTAAGGTCGTAAAAGGTACTGTATAAATGCAAGTCTTTCTCTTTTTCTTCTTTCGTTAAAGTGTATTCAGAAAATTACGCTGAGGATCTCCCCCTCCTCCCTGCATCCTCACTGCGTTCAAAATTCGGTGCACAGCATCCTATTCCCATCCCAGCAATTCAACACTGTGGAAGCCCTTCCCTCCCCGAGTCTTTCCTTCCTCCTACAATCTACTGCCTTTTAAAAACCCAAGCTTAGCGATACTTAACCACTACTCCCTGATTTATCCTGTCGTTCCGCCTACTCTTTCAAACTTTGTTGCCGTCCTACGCTATGAGCCTTAGCTCTTTGCCTGGGTTTTTTTAACATTGAAAAGTTTGATATGATGTTTTTATAGTTCCAGAACCATGCAATATAATGATCAAACCTGCTTAGGTCCTACAGCGAAACAAAAAGGATATTCTGCAGTACAGTATTCTGAAGCTAATTTTCGAATGAATATTTCTCCATTTGTTGGAACAGAAAAAATTGCATCTTTAAATAAATATTGGTTGGGCCACTTTTATAGTATTGCATGCAGTTCTGGGCACCCCATTATAGCATAGATATCAGAGTCAAGGGAAAGGGTTCACTAGAACAGTACCAGGAATGAGAGTTTATAGTTATGAAGATTGGCTGCATTTTTACGATTTCACATCTGTCCTCTTATCATGAAAATGAGAACCATAGAAGTTTACAGCACAGAAGGAGGTCAATCGGCCCATTGTCGTTGCGTTAGCTCTTTACGAGTTTCACTGCCCTGCCCCCTCCTTATAGCCCTGCTTCAAATATTTATCCAATTTTCCCATAGAAGATGCACCGTTGCCATTTCGGTTCAGGTGTGGGCCTTCTCTATGGGAGAGTCTTTTCTTGTTCCAGAACTCATTCCAATGCCACAGGTCTGTAAACACTCCCCTCCTGCATCAGGCCTGCAGCCAGAACTTGACCTTTCCAATCTTCCTCTACTTAACCTGTCTAGCAGGTGGCACAGGAAGCATTCTGGAGATGACCACCCTCAAGGTTTTGTTTTTCAGTAATTTACAACTTTTTTTTTATTCATTCATGGGATGTGGGCATTGCTGGCCAGGTCAGCATTTATTGCCCATCCCTAATTGCCCTTGAGAAGGTGGTGGTGAGCTGCCTTCTTGAACCGCTGCAGTCCGTGTGGTGAAGGTTCTCCTACAGTGCTGTTAGGTAGGGAGTTCCAGGATTTTGACCCAGCAACGATGAAGGAACGGCGATATATTTCCGAATTGGGATTGTGTGTGACTTGGAGGGGAATGTGCAGGTGGTGTTATTCCCATGTGCCTGCTGCCCTTGTCCTTCTAGGTGGTAGAGGTCGCAGGTTTGGGAGGTGCTGTCGAAGAATTCTGATTCATACCAGAACTGTTAATGAACATCTTTAATTATACTGGATACTGCACACACAATCTTAAGAGTCAATTTTTAGATAATAGGAAAGGCCATATCAGATCTCAGATACTAAAGCTGCTTTTATATTGGTATAAAAATTTTTGTATGAGTCTTCTTGGACGCTGTACAGTATCAGCTGAGGCTCAGTCCGTAATACTCTCACCTTCAAGCCAGAAGATCATGAGTTCAAGCCCCACTCTAGAGACTTGAGCACATAATCCAGGCTGGCACTTCTGTGCATTACTGAGGGACTGCTGCACTGTCGGAGGTGCCGTTTTCCGGATGAGATGTTAAACCCCTCAGATGGACATAAAAGATCCCACGGCACTGTTTGAAGAAGAGTGAGGGAGTTCTCCCCAGTGTCTTTGCCGATATTTATCCCTCAACCAACATCACTGAAAAAAACAGATTATCTGGTCATTATCTCATTGCTGTTTGTGGGACCTTGCTGAGCGCAAATTGGCTGCAGCGTTTCCTACATTACAACAGTGACTACGCTTCAAAAAGTACTTCATTGGCTGTAAAGCGCTTTGGGAATCCTGAGGTTGTGAAAGGCGCTATATAAGGGTACGGTAGCATTGTGGTTATGTTAGTGGACTAGTAATCCAGAGGCCTGGACTAATAATCCAGAGCTCACGAGTTCAAATCCCGCCACGGCAATGGGGAATTTAATTTCAATTAATTAATTAAATTAAATCTGGAATAAAAATACTTGTATCAGTAATGGTGCCATGAAACTACCGGATTGTTATAAAAACCCATCGGGTTCACTAATGCCTTTTTAGGAAAGGAAACCTGCCGTCCTTACCTCGTCTGGCCTAGATATGACTCCAGACCCACAGCAATGTGGTTGATTCTTAATCGTCCTCTGAAATGCTGCTCAGTTGTACAATCTTTCCACAGAAAGTCATAAGAATAAAACCGGACGGACCAACTAGACATTGGACACGACAAAGGCAAACCAAAGCCCAGTCGACCCTGCAAAGTCCTCCTCACTAACATCTGGGGATTTGTGCCAAAATTGGGAGAGCTGTCCCACAGACTAGTCAAGCAACAGCCTGACATAGCCATATTCACAGAATCATACATTTTAGCCAACGTCCCAGACTCTTCCATCACCATCCCTGGGTATGTCCTGTCCCACCGGCAGGATAGACCCACCAGAGGTGGCGGTACAGTGGTACAGAGTCAGGAGGGAGTGGCCCTGGGAGTCCCCAACATTGACTCCGGATCCCATAAATCTCATGGCATCAGGTCAAACATGGGCAAGGAAACCTTCTGCTGATTACCACCTACCGCCCTCCCTCAGCTGATGAATCAGTCCTCCTTCATGTTGAGCACCATTTGGAGGAAGCACTGAGGGTAGCAAGGGCACAGAATGTACTCTGGGTGGGGGACCTCAATATCCATCACCAAGAGTGGCTCAGCAGCACCACTACTGACCGAGCTGGCCGAGTCCTGAAGGACACAGCTGCCAGACTGGGCCTGCGGCAGGTGGTGTGCGAACCAACATGAGGGAAAAACCTACTTGACTTCATCCTCACCAATCCACCTGTCGCAGATGCATCTGTCCATGACAGTACTGGTAGGAATGACCACCGCACAGTACTCGTGGAGACAAAGTCCCGTCTTCACACTAAGGACACCATCCAATGTATTGTGTGGCACTACCACCGTGATAAATGGGATAGATTCAGAACAGATCGAGCAGCTCAAAACTGGGCATCCATGAGGTGCTGTGGGCCATCAGCAGAATTGTTTCCCAGCACAATCTGTGACCTCATGGCCCGGCATATTCCTTATTCTACCATTACCAACAAGCCAGGGGATCAATCCTGGTTCAATGAGGAGTGTAGAAGAGCATACCAGGAGCAGCACCAGCTGTACCTAAAAATGAGGTGCCAACCTGGTGAAGCTACAACTCAGGACTACATGCATGCTAAACAGCGGAAGCATCATGCTATAGACAGAGCTAAGCGATTCCACAATCAATGGATCAGATCAAAGCTCTGCAGTCCTGCCACATTCAGTCGTGAATGGTGGTGGAGAATTAAACAACTAACGGGAGGAGGAGGCTCCGTGAACACCGCCATCCTCAATGATGGCAGAGTCCAGCACGTGAATGCAAAAGACAAGGTTGAAGCATTTACAACCATCTTCAGCCAGAAGTGCCGAGTGGATGATTCATCTCGGCCTCCTCCCGATATCCCCACCATCACAGAAGCCAGTCTTCAGCCAATTCGATTCACTCCACGTGATATCAAGAAACGGCTGAGTGCACTGGATATAGCAAAGGCAATGGGCCCCGACAACATCCCGGCTGTAGTGCTGAAGACTTGTGCTCCAGAACTAGCTGCACCTCTAGCCAAGCTGTTCTAGTACAGCTACACCACTGGCATCTACCCGACAATGTGGAAAATTGCCCAGGTATGTCCTGTCCACAAAAAGCAGGATAAATCCAATCCAACCAATTACCGCCCCATCAGTCTACACTCAATCATCAACAAAGTGATGGAAGGTGTCATCGATAATGCTATCAAGCGGCACTTACTCACCAATAACCTGCTCATGGATGCTCAGTTTGGGTTCCGCCAGGACCACTCAGCTCCAGACCTCATTACAGCCTTGGTCCAAACATGGACAAAAGAGCTGAATTCCAGAGGTGAGGTGAGAGTGACTGCCCTTGAAATCAAGGCAGCATTTGACTGAGTGTGGCACTAAGGAGCCCATTAAAATTGAAGTCAATGGGAATTGGGGAAAACGCTCGAGTGGCTGGAGTCATACCTAGCACAAAGGAAGATGGTAGTGGTTGTTGGAGACCAGGGGCTCGATTTTACCAGGCCTGCGGGTTTCCAGCGGGTTGGGTTTCGGGAGCGTGGTCAACGCGCTCGGTGAAATTAGTGGGTTGCCCGCGCGATCGTAGCAGGCAACACACTAATTGGATCCATTTACCTGCTCTTCCGGGCTCCGCGCTGCTGGTCTGCGCGTCGGGCGGGCTGCACATGCGCAGTACGATCCGTCAGCTGGAGGCTCTCTAGTTAAAGGGGCAGTCCTCCACTGACAGATGCTGCAACCAATAGAACAAATTACAGCATGGAGCAGCCCAGGGGGAAGGCTGCTCCCAGTTTAATGATGCCTCACCCCAGGTATCATCAGATGGGGTGAGGAGGAGGGGGGAGGACAGAGCTCTTCCACCCGGCGGGCGGGAGGAAGTGGCCTGCCTCTGCCACCAAGAAGGCCTGGCTCGAGGTGGCAGAGGAGGTCACCTGCACCACCAACATATTGCCCACCTGCATACAGTGCAGGAGGCGCTCCAATGACCACAGTAGGTCAGCCACAGTGAGAACACGTAGTCTTTCCCCTACACTCCGTCTGCCACAACACTGCCCCCACCCCACATCTCCTTTGGCACCGCCAACACTACTCTGTCACATCACCCCTCATACCCACTCAAATCCCATCCTCATCTTACCTGCACCTACTCACCTCGCGAGTACTCACCCCGCCACTAACACGCAACCCAATCCTCATATAATCTCATGGCTCTATCCCATACTCACCCTCTCGTGCATCTCCCTCACGGCCAGCCTCACTCAACCTGCCACCACCTGTGCTGCAGCTACAGGGCATGCATCACACATGTGCAGTAGGCAGCGTAAGGCAAACGTGTCGTGAGCATGATGGGGATGCACAAGGGTGTTTGAGGGTTTGTCATGGGTGTTACCTATATTGAATTTCAGAACAACTCACATCACACATTATATTGGCACCACCACTGCCATGTCTCCGCGAATCCTGTCTGTTTTGTGCAATAATGCCCGCTCCTGGGTATCACTATGAGGACCCACCACTGATGCCACCCATTGTGTTACTGCAGAGTAGGTGCAGGTGTATTTGCAGGGCTCCTCCGTGCAGACGACTGAGAGACATCGGCGGTGTACCCGGCTGCACCCTGGAAGGATGCGGAGGAGAAGTTGTGGAGGGCAGTGGTGACTTTGGCAGCGACAGGTAAGAAGATGGTGCTGGGGCCAGCCAGGAGCAGCTCGGCATGAAAGAGCCTGCAGATGTCCACGACTACATGTCGAGTGAATCTGCGCCTCCGTGTGCACTGCTGCTCAGAGAGGTCCGGGGAGCTGCGCCTCAGTCTGTGGACCCTGTGGCGAGGGTAGTGCCCTCTGCGACGCGTCCCTCTCTGCGGTAGCCCTCCCTCCTGCTGTACAGGTGGATGTGTCACAGCACTCTGTTGTGGAGCTCCACGTGTCAGAGGTGGACGGCGTGGATGGCGAGGCTGGTGATGCTGTTCGCCCTCCGAGGGGGTCATGACTGCAGCTACGGCGGCCCCCATCCGCAATATGCACATCTGAGGGGGTCCGCAAGGTAGGCACATGTCTCCGGACCCCGGGGTGAGTGTGCAGGTTGGTGACTTTGACCGTCAGGAGGGGGGTGGTGGAGGCCACACTTTGTCCCAAGTGACAGAGCGGCCTCCTGTAATGGGTGAGGGTCTCCCCTCCCCACCACCTGTCAAATGGACCTTTGCAGCTGCCACAGGCTGACGGCTGCAACACGTCCAGTTCAACTAGGACTGTTTCCCCCAGTGTGTGAAACAGTCCCATGTTTCTCCAAAATCACACACAGTCCCTTAATCAGGTCAGTTAATGACCCGAACAAGCAAAATAAATACACTCAAGTGGCATCCCGCTGGCTTTAATTGCCTGCGGGATTCCCACCAGCGGGGGCCGCGCACGCACCCCCGCACGTCATCGGGGAACCCGGAAGTGGGCGGGATCGTGGCGCGATCCGGTCACGTGCCTGGATATCGGGATTTTCGGGGCCCCCCCGCTGGAAACGCACACGAAACCCGCTGGTAAAATCGAGCCCCAGGACATTGCTGCAGGAGTTCCTCAGAGCAGTGTCCTAGTCCTAACCATCTTCAGCTGCTTCATCAATGACCTTCTACAAGTATGTAAAAAGGAACAGAGTAGCAAAAGTAAACGTGGGTCCCTTAGAGGCAGAGACAGGAGAAATTATAATGGGGAATAAGGAAATGGCAGAGACGTTAAACAAATATTTTGTATCTGTCCTCACAGTAGAAGACACAAAAAACATACTGGAAATAATGGGGAACCAAAGATCTAATGAGAGTGAGGAACTTAAAGTAATTAAGATTAGTAAAGAAAAAGTACTGGAGAAATTAATGGGACCAAAAGTCAACAAATCCCCTGGACCTGATGGCCCACATCTTAGGGTTTTAAAAGAGGTGGCTGCAGAGAAAGTGGATGCATTGGTTTTGATTTTCCAGAATTCCCTAGATTATAGAATGGTCCCAATGGGTTGGAAGGTAGCAAATGTAACCCTGCTATTCAGGAAAGGAGGGAGAGAGAAAAAAGGGAATTATTGGCCAGTTAGCCTGACATCAATAGTAGGGAAAATGCTAGAATCTATTATTAAGAACGTAGTAACAGGGCACTTAGTAAACCATAATATGATTAGGCAGAATCAACATTGTTTTGTGAAAGGGAAATCGTGTTTGACAAATCTATTAGAGTTTTTTGAGGGTGCAACTAGCAGGTTAGATAAAGGGGAACCAGTGGATGTCGTATATTTGGATTTTCAAAAGGCATTCGATAAGGTGCCACACGAAAGCTGGTTACACAAGATAAGGGCTCATGGGATTGGGGGTAATATATTAGCATGGATTGAGGATTGGTTAACGGACAGAAAACAGAGAGTAGGAATAAATGGGTCATTTTCGGGTTGGCAGGTTGTAACTAGTGGGGTTCCGCAGGTATCAGTGCTTGGGCCTCAGCTATTTAGAATCTATATTAATGACTTGGATGAAGGGACCAAGTGTAATGTATCCAAATTTGCTGACGATACAAAGCTAGGTGGGAAAGTAAGCAGTGAGGAGGACGCAAAAAGTCTGCAAAGGGATATAGACAGGTTAAGTGAGTGGGCAAGAAGGTGGCAGATGGAGTATAATGTGGGGAAATGTGAGATTATTCACTTTGGTAAGAAAAATTGAAAAATGGAATATTTTTAAAATGGTGAGAAACTATTAAATGTTGGTGTTCAGAGGGATTTGGGTGTCCTTGTACACGAAACACAGAAAGTTAACATGCAGGTACAGCAAGCAATTAGGAAGGCAAATGGCATGTTGGCCTTTATTGCAAGGGGGTTGGAATACAAGTGTAAGGAAGTCTTGCTGCAATTGTACAGGGCTTTGATGAGACCACAGCTGGAATACTGTGTACAGTTTTGGTCGTCATACCTAAGGAAGGATGTACTTTCCTTAGAAGTGGTGCAACAAAGGTTCACTAGATTGATTCCTGGGATGAAAGGGTTGTCCTATGAGGACATATTGAGCAGAATGGGCCTATACTCTCTGTAGTTTAGAAGAATGAGAGGTGATCTCATTGAAACATATAAAATTCTAAAGGGGCTTGACAGGGTAGATGCTGAGAGGCTGTTTCCCCTGGCTGGAGAGTCTAGAACTAGGAGGGCATAGTCTCAGGATAAGGGGTCGGACATTTAGGACTGAGATGAGGAGGAATTTCTTCAGTCAGAGGGTCGTGAATATTTGGAATTCTCTACCTCAGAGGGCTGTGGATGCTGAGCTGTTGAGTATATTCAAGGCTGAGATTGATAGATTTTTGGACTCTAGGGGAATCAAGGAACATGGGGATCGGGCGGGAGAGTGGAGTTGAGGTCGAAGATCAGCCATTATCTGATTGAATGGTGGAGCAGGCTTGAGGGGCCTAATGGCCTACTCCTGCTCCTATTTCTTATGTTCTTAAGTTGCTCTTGATGAGTGGCCACTCCACTCGATTACCTGTTGCCAAGTTGGCGAGCTCCCTATTGGGAACGCCTTCCGTGTTGGCGGCTGACGGACCATGTGATAATGAGTGTTGACCCTGAAAATTGCACAGCTCCCATACTGACTCCTCTGGGTGGCACCCTGCCCACCTACTTATCCCATGCAGATGAAAATCGAAGGGGATCATCAATTTGCTGCACCGTGCCTCCTTGCCCGTCAGATTCAGAAATGTCAAAGTGATGGTTTTAATAGACCTGCAGGATTGCTTTTAACTCCAGCCTATGCTGAGTATTGGTGAGTTGTTAGTCATCTAGAAACAATTGCCTTTCAGTCAACCTGTTGTGATTCAGACTCAATAATGCAGTGAGGGATGAATGTGAATTTAAATCATGGTCTTATTGATGCCAAGTGCCATTGGTCTCCAGGTACTGTGAAAGGCCAGTAAGTGAGTCCCAATAAAACCAAAGATCACCAGCATCGCTGTTCCACATTAGATGATTGCACCTGACACGGTAATTCAGAGCTAACTGAAAGAGACAGCAGAAACCAAATCAAATCTCTGACCTTTATTCCATAACAAATCAATTCAGAGTTTTCTTCTGTGTGTGTTTGTGTCTTGTGTGTGGTTGGTTATGAATAGTTTGAATTAATCTTGCCATAATAAATTTTGGGTCATATTTTTTAATTGCCCCAAAATGCATTGCAACTCTTGTCTGTTGATGATTTGTTTGACACTAACTGAATTAAACTTTCCGAATTGTGGCCTGTTTCCATCTGGTTAGAATTTTATTAGTCCTTTCTGACAATAAAGGCCCATATATCTCCAATTTTGCCAGTGGAAGGGCCTCAAATTTTGCCCTTAAGCTTTGAATGGTGTCTGGTGCAGGAGGCATCGGGAATTCTGCAACTGCTTTTCACGGCTAATCAGTTCTCTGTCAATTATTTCTGTAACAGACAGTCTCTATCTGTTTGCAGAATGAAAATCATATACAACAACTGGTACATGTATAATAAATGCGCATCAAAAAAAATGTGCTCCATGAAGGATTTTAAAGGTGTTTTAGCTAAAAGTATAGAATTTCAAACAACTGTACATGTCCAAACTCCTAGAATAAAATAGCTCTGTAGTTGGGTTGATTAGAGGTTTAAAGGTAGGACCCAGGTCCACGCTTACAATTCCCTGTGTTGTGGATTCAAAATCTCAACTGCATTGAGCAAACAAGGTGCAATTCCCCAAAGGGATGGAGAATAAATTCAGAGCACAAGTCGTGCTGTGCTGCTTTCGCACGGTGCTGATTGGCAACTGATACAGACTGCCTGTCCCCTCTCTGCATCACCAATTCATAGAGAGAAAAATGATCATGTTTTCCTTTTTTAGCAAAGGAAATAACTCAGTGAGAACGTATCTGGTTTAAGAATTGAACCTATCATTTCAACCCTACAACAAAATGGAAATTACAGCGTAGAAGGAGGCCCATTCCCTGCATTCTTTAATAAGCTTCCTTTTCAAATACTTATCCAATTCCCATTTAATTGATAATTCATTGGGTGAGAAGTGCTTTGGGACTTTCTGAGGATGTGAAAGATGCCAAATAAATGCAATTTCATTCATTCATTATAGTCTCTGCCTCATTTGGCCTCTTGTGGTAAACCATTCCATGTTCTAAGGATCCTTTATGTGAGAAAAATTCTTCTAACTTCCCCTTTTGTTCTTCTAGAAATAATCCTGAGTCTAAACCCCTTGTAACTAATTCACCAACCAAGGAAACAATCTTTCCTTATTTACCTTCTCAAAACATTTCATAATTTTGAAATTCTCCATGAGTTACCTCCTTAACCTTCTCTGTTCTAGTGAAAGAAGCCCCAATATTTTGCGCTTTTTGAAATTACTTCGCCACTTCTGCAATTTTTTTTAATATTATGGTATATTGTGAGAATTCAGTCGTTTAAAAATTGTTATAATTTGGGCTCTCACCAGATACTTTTTTCTTGTTCTCAGCACAAAAGGCAACATCCATAAGCAAGCCTTTGCTCCCTATGAACCAAAGTGTGTCCTTAATCACCATTGATTAGAAGCTGAACTGCTAGAGCCACATCAACACCATGGTTACAAGGGCAGGGAAGAGGCTGGATACTCTGCGATGAGTGGCTCATCTCCTGAGCCCTCTTCGCCATCTGCAAAGCACAAGTCAGGAGTGTGATGGAACACTCAACACTTGCCTCGATAATTACAACAGCAAAAACACTCAAGAAGCCTGACACCAGCCAAGAAAGAGCAGTTCACTTGATTGTTGCCCCTGCCACTGGACACAATATCAACCCCCCCACCCCACCCCTGGAGCACTGTGGCTGTAGTATGTACAATCTACAAGATGCACTGCACCAACTCAGTAAGGTTACTTTGACAGCATCTCCCTCCCCTGTGACCTCAACCGCCAAGAAGGACAAAAACAGCAATGTGCTGGGAACACCATCACCTCTCAGTTGCCCTCCAAGTCACAAACCATCCTGACATGGACATTTATCTCCATTTCATCATCGCTGGGTCAATATCCTAGAATTCCCTACCTAACACCATTGTGGAAGCACTATCACCACAAGGACAACAGAAGTTCAAGGAGAAGGCTCACCATCACCTTCTAAGTCATCTAGGAATGGGCAATAGATAATGGCTTTGCCAGCATCACCCACATTCCAAGAACAAATAAAACAAAAATCTGTTAGTCCAGCTTGCCCGGGGTGAACAATAAGCCTATTGTGTTGCTGATAAGTTCACTGGAAACTGTGCAAAATGCCCTGCACTCTCTTGGTCTCTCCAACGGAGGGACAATTATCATTTTGATAGAGCACGTATTGCAGTTTTATAAACTAGATTACAGTAATTAATTTCGCACCAGGAATTTAAACTCAATTCGAAAATGTCTCAAAACCTTGGTCTTTCTCATAATTTGGACCATACATCTGTGAGGAAAGGTTTATACATGAAATTAGATACTCATGGAATGTTCCCAGTGGTTCCAGCTCATTCAAACGCCCACCTAAGCAGAAGTTCACTAAAGAACTTGGATTAACAACACGGGTTATAATCTTCTTAACCTTTTGAGATCCAAGACATGACGAAAGAAGATAGACCCAGTTCATTAAAGTAGACGCACTGTATAACACTTCCCATGGTGACAGATTCATCAATCAAATTAGTTTCCGCAGGGATCAAAGAGGCTACTTGGGTACCAGAATCGGGCAATTCACTCACTTTTAGGACAATGCAGAGCTGAGTGTCTGGCAAAGAGGACTTTATTGGGATTACCACAGTTAACGGCCCAGGCCCTTTCTCGCAGTTGCCAAACTCGCAAACATGTCTAAGGTGTCTTGCCCTAATGAGGGACTGCTTATGAGAAAATGATATAAAATGTAGGGGAAAACAACTCCCTTTAATGCGGTTACTACATGCAACACTAGGTATTGGGGAGAAATTTGTGGCAGAACCTGGAGGCCAGAGGCTTGTCCGAAATTGGGCCTTGGGCCTCATCAACATAATTCCGGCGAGCTGTGGACGCCAATTGGATGCCAATGTGGCACCCAGGTAGATCCTGGGGGGAGGAGAATGGGAGGGGGATGAGCACGGGTCGGCAGCAACAGGCAGTGGTGCTGTTGAGCTAGGAGGAGTACTCTTCCTCCTCCTCCTGGCTCCACGTTAAGGCATACTTAAAATGAAAAAATGTACCTTTTTCATGGCGGTCCTTTTAAGGACCGCTGGTTAGGACGTAGAAGAACCTGACAAACTGTTCAACCCACTGCCTGCTCCACTCAGTTTCGGAACGGGGTCGTGAAACAGGCATTGGGCCCCTCATTAGCACATGCAAAGGGGCTAATGACCATTCCAGGCGGTCATGAGAAATGGCTATATACCACCTAAGCAATAAAACGTTGGACGTACTTCAGGTGCCCTTCGGGTGCAGGACATAGCCCCACGAAATTGTTGCTTTTTTGGCCTTGTTCTGCACTCAAAGAAGGAGTGCGGCAGGGTCCAATTTCACCCCCGGTATATGTTTTATACATTCAGGCTACTTCCTGCAAGCAGTAATCAAATTAAAGTGTTTACAAAGCTGACAAAGCTTTAAGAAACAGTGAACCATAGATCTTTGTCACTGCATGCACTTATTAGATTAACGTTGTGCATTGGACATAATTCACTACTTCCTTGCAGTCATTGCTAACTCTGGTTAAAAACTGGAGCTCGAGTGCAAATGAAAAAGGAAATTTGAAAAAGCTAAGTGACTCGCCATAAGTGCAGTCATATTCTTTCAATGAAGATCTTGCCCACTGAACTACGCGATTCATAAGGTCAGCTATGCAAGATGATAAACTGCCCTTTAACATTTTTAGTTATTCATGTATGTAGTTTTGACTGTTTACAATGTGACTCTCCTACCTTTTTTATATATTTATTTTTCTCCCTTTTTTTATGTTCTCCATGCACCAGTTACCAGATGTGATGTTGCCCGGGGATGACCAGCCGCTGGGAGATGTGAAAGAGTCGTACAGGGTGTCATGCTGAAGCCAAGCCTTTTGTGAAATAGTAGTGCTGGACAGGTCAAAGGGCCTGATAACCAATTAGTCCCAGGACATTTAGAGAGAGAAAGGAAGGCATTTGTGAAACACTGCCATCATTTTCAGGGCCAAGGGGTGAAATAAGAGAATTTCCCTATGCAAAACTAACTGGAAAGTGGATTTACTGTTAAAGTGCGCATGGCCAATATGATCTCCTGGATTAGTTTCAATTGCCTGAGGGGTTGAATTCCACCCCCCTCCCCACCACCTTTATTTGCCTTGGGTTTTTCTATTTTTTTGCCTCTCCCAGGAGATGACATACCTGCTCGGGGGAGGAAGTGTCTAGTCATGATGCTCCAGGCATCATAAACGTGAGGCAGGCTTGATGGACCAACTGGGCTTTTCCTGCCCATCATTTTCATATGTTCGTACGGAAATTGATTCAACCGGTTAAGGCTGCTCTAGAGTTGTCATATGTCCCTTCTAGGTGGGATATGTTTCAATTCATAGCAATGTTTGATGGATCTACTATCCTTTTGGACAGTCTTTGCTTAGATACTGGCTTGTGTACAGTCACAACAGTGAGTTTGTATCAGCGGTGACAAAATGATTATCTGGTGCTAATTTTATAAGAACGTAAAACTACACGTCTATCAGTCTTGTGTCAAACCATGCTGAAGTTGTTAGGGGTGAGTAAAAATAAAGGAACCATGATATTCTGGAAAGGATGGGCCTCCAAATACCTTGGGCAAAAACTTTGGATTGTTTTTGAGGATGACCCTACCTTTGGAAAAACTGCACAGGCACCATTCAGTTCTATGGCCAGGCACTTCTTAATAGTGCAACAGATGCAAGGAAGGCCACGAGTAAAAGAGGATCTTAAAGATCACAAATGCCCAGCAGCTCAAAGGTTGGACACATGCTCAGGGATAACCAAACTTTTACACTATGCAGCAATTGAAGCAGGGGCACTATACGTGAATGAAGCAAAATACATGACACATGCTTTCTGAAGTGTACTTCTAGGGAAGATGGGAGACCAAAATTTTGGTTACATAGTTCCAAATGGAACTTGATTTAAGGTGTAAATGCCAGAATATTTCCCAAGTACTGAGGGATGAGTGGGACATCACTGCTTTTCACCTTTGGCTGTATACTTGAGGATGAGCTTTTTCCATTTGTTGTTATGAACAGATAGTTGTAGGCTCTTGGGAATCAGAATGGTGCCAATGCCACTGAACCACGTAACTTTGGTTCCCTTTATTTAAAACAAAATGATCAGCTATCAGGAGAAAGGATCTGGAAGATGACCTCTTCCTCCCAGCTGGATGAGAGTCCATCTCTATCTTTGCAATGAGACTTTTTGATGGGGACCACTAGCTCTGAAAATCAAAGTTACCTTGGCCACACTGAGGCTGTCAAAGTTACTGTGAACCTCTTATTTTTCACTTATTGGAGAACAGGGAAAATTAAAGGGACACGGGCAATGCACCAACAGAGCTAAGCTCTAAATCCGGCCTCGCTGAAGTTCATGAGGTTTATGTAGGAAAATTCAAATCGTGTAGAAATTCAGATGGGTCCCATTCTGCAAGTATGATTCCTTTTGCCAGTTTCTGTTCATTCCAGACAGGTGCAAAGCTAAATTTCCAGTACTCCATACATTACTTCTTGGGTCTTCTGCATGAAACAAAATAACAGACAGGCAGTTTTCCATTTTCCTTCAAAGTACAGCCTCACTGCGTCTGATTGATCCAATGTTCATGGTGCTACAATAACTTTGGGGGTAATTTTAAATGAACTTGTCGGACAGGAACCCCACAGGATCGGGTGGAACTCTGGTTTTACACCCCGCCCGATATTACGCTTTGATGACTTCAATGGAGAGTAAAATTGGGCGGGATGTAAAACCAGTGCTGCACCTGCTCTCGTCAGTTTCCCAATGGGTTGATTAGGTTAAAATTGCCCCCAAATTTAGGTCCAAGGTATTAATTTCTCTAATCTGTCAGACTCTGTGTTAATCCAGTGACTTGCTAAACACTTTTATTGAAATCCCAGTGTCTGCTACATGGCTGGTGAAGTAAATAGCTCTAAAATTTCCATGGAAAAGTCTTGGAATTTTGCAATATATGGGCTGGATTTTTCTGCTTGCAGCAGGCTAGCAATGGGATGGGACTTCCACTTGCCCCTCTGATCCTGTACAAACTTGACTCATTTTCTTGAGTCAGGGGCTATTGGCCCTGGAGGGTGGGCTCCCGGCGAGACCCCCACCACCAAGAGGGAATCTGCCACTGCAAGGGAGTGGGATCCCAGTGATGCTACAGTGGGATCGTCGCTGCATCACCAGAAGAGGCGGCTAGGAAGGTAAAGAGGCAGAAAAGCCCTAATGAGGAGAACAGAAAATGCTTTGAGGCTTTGGCTGAGAACGAGGCCTTAGAAGATGAGGCGTTGGGACTTCAAAATGAAGGGAGAGGAAGCCGCCATTGGGCCCTCTCCCTCCATTTGAAAACATCAAGGCCGTTACTGCCACTACCCCAGGCCTATTACCAAGGCCACGGGCTTGGTGGTAAGGGGGTTGGACATCCAGGAAGCTGGGCCCAGCCCCCCTCCTGCTGGCACTTAAATGTGGTGGGCAATGGTCCTAACAGCAATAGACCTTACCAACCCATTTTCCACCCTTATATGTCTGCTCTGGGGTTTACAATAAACATATTGGGCCAGATTTTGCTGTGAGCAGCAAACAAATGGCACTAACTGTTCATTAGACTTGCCCTTGCCCATAGACTTTCTCTGGGGTTTTGCACAGCAAGTTACTGTAAGCCAAGCATCTAAACGGCCCGGCGCCCTCTATAGTGCATCTGAGACCTATGTGAACAGGGCAAGCAACTGTGTGTCTCCTTAACCAACCAGATTGAAGAATCGTTAATGTGCAGCGCAGTGTCTGAACCAGGAAGTGTAAGTTAGAATAGTGAATTCAGGGTTAAATCAGGTACAGAAAGTGAAATAAAGAGAGGGAAAGAAGGATTGGATCAAGAGAGATAAAAGAGTCAGAAAGAATTTTTTTTTTAAATTACGTAAATTTAAAAAAAAATCTCCAACAATAATTAAAAGCTGAAGGAATGAGAGTCCACACTTGTAAAATTTAATTTTCAGTGCCGGAGAAGTTGTTTAGCAGTAATTAAGACTTACCACACCGTTAAAAGGGTACTTACACTGGAATGGACGTGCCCTAACTTTTTGTGGCGAGTTTAGTCCATATCTACAGTGTCAGTACAGGAACTTCAAGTCATTCAATACATTTGAATGGGGAGCCAGACGACGACATATCGTTTTCACGCAGCTTACGGAGGGGCAGCGCATCTCGGACAGCAACTTCCAGATTTCCATGTTTAACTGCGCATGTGTGGTCGGCAGAAGTTACTGTCCGATTTGTGCATAAATAACGGCGAGCACTGTTAGCCTCACCGTTATTTTCATATCAAAGTCCGGCTCCTTGTGTTTGAAGGATACCAAATGGAAGCAAATTGCTGAATTGCATATTGCAAAGCATTTCTTCTGGGATGAAAGCCAATTATTAACAAGAAACCAGAAGGAAGGTCATAAATCGTCAATGTTAATTGCTGCATTTGTAAACAGATAAGACCAAAAGCTGTTTGACCAGGTCAGTTGCCTAGATTTGGAGAACAATTATCCAATTGGTTGTTCTGCCAATGCAACGCTTCCCAACTGTAATCTAAAGTACTATTTCTGTGATATCATATAAAGCTAATAGGTTTCTGACTTTCGACTTTGTTCAGACTATGCTGTGAGCCTCTGGTTGCTCCATAATTCTGTATGTTCACTCATGGCCACTTTCTACTACAGATACCCATTTAATAACCGGCTTTAGAGCACTTAAGCATTAAGTTTTACTGTCATTTTCACACCATTCGGTACTGGTATAAGTCGAGCTCTGCTTAAACACACACGCAGAAATCTGCTTTGGATGCCAAAGAATTTTTTTTAAATGAAGACTTTGTTGTCCTGAAGGACTCTTTAAAAACATTAAGGCCTAGAAATTTGATGGCTCCGCACCTATTTTTCAGGTGCAAAACTGGCGTCTAAGCATCCAATATGATGGGTGGGACGGGCGCGCTCATTACGCACTGGAGGTGTGGCACCCGCCATATTGGTAAAGGCAGAAAAAGAGGCGTCCAAGGTCTGTGCCGGTCACAATCGTTAGGCCCTTTGCATATGCAATTATGGCGAATGACACCTATTTTGTAGAACTGGGCTGGCCTGAATATAGCTGTTACCGGGCCGGCTGCTTTAAGGAAAACGTGATCTACGTGCGGCCTAATAGACGGTCCTTAAAGGGACCGCTGCAGGCCGCCATCAAAAAGGTAGGTTTAAAAAAATACTTATCTGAATGTGGATCAGGAGCGCTCTTCCCAGCTCTACTGCAGTCCCGCAGATCATTGTCGGCCTCTGCTCAACCCCCTCCTGATGGCCCCCTCCCTCTCCCAAGACCTTTCTGAGAGCCGCTGTTGGTGACGCAGTGGCCTGAAATTGTAATCCTTATCGCTGGAGAGCTGCTTGGTGACACACAGAAAGAGTCTGCACTTTGCCGGCCTTATGTAAATGAGGCCTGAGGCCCAATATCGAGTCAGCCTTGGGTTTATCTGTTCCACCGCAGTGATCGTGCCATGTGCCCAGTTCATGCTGATGTCTAGGCCTATAAATGCAATGGTGGTCCAGTACATCACATGGACATGTATAGCTGCTGTGAAATCCAAGTAGTAAGAGACTTGAGGTGGTGTCACACTGCTTTCCCAAGTACTGTCAAATTGACTATTTAAAACCACAGTTTCTGTGTGAATGCAATACAAATCTGCATTGCCCATTAATTCTAGTTTACAATTTTCGAAATCTGAAGGAAGTCGCACTAATACATGGAAGAAACAGTTTGAAAAATACGTGATCGGGGAAATTCAGTCCTCAATGGTAATGGAGGCTGCAGATTCACAACATAGATAAGGTATGAAGCTCTGTGTGAAGAAGTCACTCTCTCTTCCATTTCACCCATGCCCTCTCTGAGCTCATCTCATCCATGAAATCCGCTGCCTGCTCTCTGGAGCCCGATTTGCAATAAAACGCTGACCACCCAATTTCTTTTCTTGGCCCCTTTACTAACTAACATTGTAAGTGGTTCCCTCTCCAGAGAGACTGGCCTTCATATTTACAGGGAGGCGGGGAGGGAGCGGGGTCGCGTGTCTGTGGTCAGGAAACACGGAAATTCCAGGAAGGCTGACGAATTTAACGGCAGGACCTCATTAGCATTTATTTACGTCATTTCCTGCTCAGCAGCCGGTCAGATTGAGAGGGTGAGCGGCTGCCGGGCGGGAAAGCCAGCAGGAGGAGGCCCCAGCCGGGGACCACTGGGGACGGTCCCTGGCAATCGAGAAGATTGGGGGTTGGGGGCTCCAAGCATGGCAGCGAGGAGGAAGGGAGAGATCGCTGGGGGTGGGGAGAGGTCACGGGGTGGGGGGGGGGAAAGAGATCGGAGGGGGGAAAAAAAAATTGCAGGATCACAGGGAAGAAGAGATCGCAAGGGGGCTGATCGTGAGGGGAGGAGAGATCGCAGGGGTTGGGGGAGAGATCCCGGGGGGTAATCTGAGAAACGGAGGCTCATTTAAATATTATAATTACTGACTTGCCTCTCCAGGGCTGGTTACTCGGCCGCCCCCAAACCTGCTGCGGTTAAACGCCAAATAGGTATGTTCGCGGTGAGCTGGGGACGGGTTTCACATTTTTACCAATTTTAACCCCTGCCCTCCGGACCCACTCCCTCCCGTTGTTGGGGTTGTTAAAATTCCCCCATTGTCCCTCTTCTTTTTAAAACTGCCATCACCAGGGGTTGATTGGCTCTCCCAAAAGGGCACGAGAATCTTCTGGATTCTCATGGAAAAACGGGCCGATGATAATTATGGCTCACTTAGGAAATCTCCCGAACTTCCATATGGCCATTCTGCCCCTGGCCATCACCACCACTCTCCGTTAAAAAGCCACCCTTGACCAGTTTGTCCTTGGAAAGTACCACCCCATTTCCAACCTGCCTTTCCTCTCCAAAGTCCGTGAACATGTTGTTGGCTCACAAATCCATTTGGATTTGCTCCTGCAACTCCCTGTTTGAATTTCTCCATTCATGTTTCCATCTCTGCCACAGCATCAAAACTACCATATTCAAAGTCCCAAATGACATACTCTGTGATTGTGACCGTAGTGCTCTATCCCTCTTTATCTTTGACCTCTTTGACATGGTTGATCAAACTATCATCTTCCAATGCCTCTCCTTTGTTATCCATCTTGGTGAGACTGCTCTTGCTTGTTTAAACTTTTACTTATCCATTTGGAGCCAGAGCATCTCCATCAATGGCTTTTCTTCCCACCCCACACTAGAGCCCTCAAGGTTCTATCCTTGGACCCATCCTCTTCCTCATATAATGAAGCAGTCCGTGCCCGTATGCAGCAAAACCTGGACAACATCCAGGCTTGGGCTCATAAGTGGCAAGTAACATTCGCACCAGACAAGTGCCAGGCAATGACCATCTCCAACAAGAGAGAGTCTAACCACCTCCCCTTGACATTCAACAGCATTACCATTGCCGAATCCCCCACCATCAACATCCTGGGGGTCACCATTGACCAGAAACTTAACTGGACCAGCCATATAAATACTGTGGCTACAAGAGCAGGTCAGAGGCTGGGTATTCTGCGGTGAGTGACTCACCTCCTGACTCCCCAAAGCCTTTCCACCATCTACAAGGCACAAGTCAGGAGTGTGATGGAATACTCTCTACTTGCCTGGATGAGTGCAGCTCCAACAACACTATAGAAGCTCGACACCATCCAGGACAAAGCAGCCCGCTTGATTGGCACCCCATCCGCCACCCTAAACATTCACTCCCTTCACCACCAGTGCACAGTGGCTGCAGTGTGTACCATACACAGGATGCACTGCAGCAACTCGCCAAGGTTTCTTTGACAGCACCTCCCAAACCTGCGACCCCTACCACCTAGAAGGACAAGGGCAGCAGGTACATGGGAACAACACCACCTGCACGTTCCCCTCCAAGTCACACACCATCCCGACTTGGAAATATATCGCCGTTCCTTCATCGTCGCTGGGTCAAAATCCTGGAACTCTCTTCCTAACAGCACTGTGGGAGAACCTTCACCACACGGTTCAAGGCGGCGGCTCACCACCACCTTCCCAAGGGCTATTGGGGATGGGCAATAAATGCTGGCCTCGTCAGCGACGCCCACATCCCATGAATGAATAAAAAAATATATACATGCTGCCCCTTGGCATCATCATCTGAAGTTTCCACATGTACGCTGACAATACCCAGTTTCCACATGTACGCTGACCACGGCACCGTGGTACAGGGGGCCATTCAAGTGGTGGTAGTAGAAAGGAATGTGGTAGTGGTAGGGGACAGTATAGTCAGGGGGATAGATACTGTTCTCTGCAGCTGCGAGCAGGAGTCCCGAGGACTGCGTTGCCTGCCCGGTGCCAGGGTTAAGGATATCTCCTCGCGGCTGGAAAAGAACTTGGGGCGGGGGAAGATCCATGTTGTTGAGGTCCAGTTAGGAACTAATGACATAGATAGAATGAAAGATGAGGTTCTGCTGAAACAGTTTGAGGAGCTAGGGTCTAAATTAATAAGCAGAACCTCAAAGGTAATAAACTCTGGATTACCACCTGAGCCATGCGCAAATTGGCATAGGGTCAAACAGATCAGTTAAATGCATGGCTCAAAGAAGGGTGTGGGAGACAGGGGTTTCGATTCATGGGGCACTGGCACCAGTACTGGGGAAAGAGGGAGCTGTTCCATTGGGACGGCCTCCACTTAAACCGGGCTGGGACCAGCATCCTGGTGAATCGAATAACTAGGGCTGGAGATAGGGCTTGAAACTAGAAAAGGGGGGGGAGGGGTCAGGTGAGGGGAAATTTAGAAATCTAAAGAGAAAAGTCAAGGCAATAGAGCAGTGTAGTGACTTGGGTAAAGATGAGCAGAGTGTGACAGGAAGGGACAGAGAGTTCAACAGTAATAGTGCATCAGCAAATAAGGTCAAAGCAGGGAAAAATGGTAAAAAGTCAAAATTAAAGGCACTTCATCTGAATGCACAAAGCATTCATAACAAGATAGATGAATTAATGGCACAAATGGGAGATAAATGGGTTTGATCTAATAGCCATTACAGAGACGTGGTTGCAAGGTGACCAAGGTTGGGAACTAAATATTCCAGGGGACTTGACATTTTTAAAAGACAGGCAGAATGGAAAAGGAGGGTCGGGGGCGGGGGGGGGTTAGCCCTGATAATAAAGGATAGCATAAGGACAGTAGTGAGAAAGGATCTTGGCTCAGATCAGGAAGTAGAATCAGTATGGGTGGAGATACGAAATAACAAGGGGCAGAAAACACTGGTAGGAGTAGTTTATAGACCCCCTAACAGTAGCTATACCATTGGACAGAGTATTAATAGGAGCTTATAACGAAGGTAATGCAATAATCGTGGGGGACTTCAATCGTCATACAGATTGGACAAATCAAATTAGCAAAGGTAGTCTGGAGGACGAGTTCATGGAATACATTCAAGACAGTTTCCTGAAACAATATGTCGGGGAACCAACCAGGGAACAGGCTATTTTAGATCTTGTATTGTGTAATGAGACAGAGTTAATTAGTAATCTCATAGTAAGGGATCCTCTGGGGAAGAGTGAACATAATCTGATAGAATTTCACAATGAGTTTGAAAGTGACATACTTAAGTCCAAAACTAGCGTCTTAAACTTAAATAGTATCATAGACAGTTTACAGCATGGAAGGAGGCCATTCGATCCATTGAGTCCGTGCCTGCTCTATGCAAGAGCAATCCAGCTAGTCCCACTCCCCCACCCTATCCCTGTAGCCCTACAAATTTTTTTCCTTTCAACTACTTATCCAGTTCCCTTTTGAAGGCCATGATTTAATCTGCCTCCACCACCCCCTCAGGCAGTGCATTCCAGATCCTAACTACTTGCTGTGTAAAAAAGTTTTTCCCCATGTCACCTTTCGTTCTTTTGCCAATCACCTTAAATCTATGTCCTCTGGTCCTTGACCCTTCCGCCAATGGGAACAGTTTCTCTCTATCTACTCTGTCTAGACCCTTCATGATTTTGAATACCTCTATCAAATCTCCTTTCAACCATCTCTGTTCCAAGGAGAACAACTCCAGCTTCTCCAGTCTATCCATGTAACTAAAGTCCCTCCAGTAAATCTCTTCATCATCCTCTCTAAGGCCTTCACATTCCTAAAGTGCGGTGCCCAGAACTGGGCACAATACTCCAGTTGTGGCCGAAATAGTGAATTCTATGCCTCTATTTATAAAGTCCAGGATCCCGTATGCTTTTTTATCCACTTTCTCATCCTGCCCTGCCACTTTCAACAATTTGTGTACATATACCCCCAGATCTCTCTGTTCCTTTACCCCTTTTAGAATTGTGCCCTTCAGTTTATATTGCCTCCCCTCATTTTTCCTACCAAAATGCATCACCTCGCCTTTTTCTGCATTAAATTTCATCTGCCACATGTCCACCCGTGCCACCAGCCTGTCCAGATCCTCTTGATGTCTATCACTATCATCCTCATTGTTCACTACCCTTCCACGTTTTGAGTAATCTTCAAATTTTGAATTTGTGCTTTGAACACCCAAGTCCAAGTCATTAATATGTATCAAGAAAAGCAGTGGTCCCAGCACCGACCCTTGGGGAACACCAATGTACACCTCCCTCCAGTCCGAAAAACAACCGTTCACCACTACTCTCAGTTTCCTGTCACTAAGCCAATTCTGTATCCATGTTGCTGCTGCCCCCTTTATTCCATGGGCCGCAATCTTGATGACAAGCCTACCATGCGGCACTTTATCAAACACCTTTTGAAAGTCCATATACACCACATCAACTGCATTGCCCTCATCTACCCTCTCTGTTACCTCATCAAAAAACTCTATCAGGTTGGTTAAACACGATTTGCCTTAAACAAATCCATGCTGGCTTTCCCTAATCAATCCACACTCGTCCAAGTGACTGTTAATTCTGTCCCAGATTGTCATTTCTAAAAGTTTCCCCACCACCAAGGTTAAATTCACTGGTCTATAGTTGCTGGGTTTATCCTTACATCCTTTTTTGAACAAGGGTGTAACATTTGCAATTCTCCAGTCCTCTGGCACCACCCCCGTATCTATGGATGTTTGGAAGATCATGGCCAGTACCTCCGCAATTTCCACCCTTACTTCACTCAGCAACCTAGGATGCATCCCATCCGGACCGAGTGACTTATCTACTTTAAGTACAGCCAGCCTTTCCAGTACCTCTTCTTTACCAATTTTTAGCTCACCCAGTATCTCAACTATATCTTCCTTTACTGAGACTCTGGCAGCATCTTCTTCCTTGGTAAAGACAGATGCAAAGTACTCATTTAGTACCTCGGCCATCCCCTCTGCCTCCATGAGTAGATCTCCTTTATGGTCCCTAATTATCCCAACCCCTCCTCTTACTACCTGTGTACTGTTTACCTGCCTGTGGAAGACTTTTGGATTCCCTTTTATGTTGGCTGCCAGTCTATTCTCATACTCTCTCTTTGCCCCTCTTATTTCCTTTTTCACTTCCCCTCTGAACTTTCGATATTCTGCCTGGTTCTCACTTGTGTTATCAACCTGACATCTGTCATACGTCCCTTTTTCTGTTTCATCTTACTTTCTATCTCTTCTGTCATCCAGGGAGCTCTGGCTTCAGTTGCCCTACCTTTCTCCCTCGTGGGAATGTACCTAGACTGTACCCAAATCATCTCCTCCTTAAAGGCCGCCACTGTTCAATTACAGTTTTGCCTGCCAATCTTTGATTCCAATTTACCCTGGCCAGATCAGTTCTCATCCCACTGAAATTGTCCCTCCTCCAATTGGGTATTTTTACTTTAGAGTGGTCCGTGTCCTTTTCCACAGCTATTCTAAACCTTATGATACTATGATCGCTGTTCCCTAAATGCCCCCCCCCCACTGAAACTTGCTCCACTTGGCCCGCCTCATTCCCCAGAACTATGTCCAGCAATGCCTCCTTCCTCATTGGGCCGGAAACATATTGGTCAAGAAAGTTATCCTGACCACATTTCAAAAGTTCCTCCCCCTCTTTGCCCCTTAAATTATTATCCCAGTCTATATTAGGATAGTTGAAGTCCCCAGTTATCACTACTCTATAACTTTTGCACCTCTCTGTAATTTCCCTGCAAATTTGCTCCTCTATATCCTTCCCACTAGTTGGCGGCCTATAGAATACACCCTGTAGTGTAATGGCACCTCTATTGTTTCTTAACCCTAACCAAATAGATTCTGTCCTTGACGCCTCCAGGACATCCTCTCTCCAGCACTGCAATATTCTCCTTAATCGTTACTGCCACCTCCCCCCCTTTCTTTCCTTCCCTATCTTTCCTGAAATAAAGCCAAATACATAGGTGTGAGGGGCGAGTTGGCTAAGGTAGACTGGGAAATTTGATTAAGAGATATGACGGTAGATAAGCAATAGCAAACATTTAAAGAAATATTCAATATTCTCAACGAATATACATTCCAATGAGAAATAAAAACTCCACGGGAAAAGTAATCCATCCGTGGCTAACTAAAGAAGTTAAGGATAGTATTAGATTAAAAGAAGAGGCTTATAAAGTTGCGAAGAAGAATAGTAAGCCTGAAGATTGGGAGAGTTTTAGAAACCAGCAAAGGATAACCAAAAAACTGATAAAAAGGGAGAAAACAGAATATGAAAGTAAACTAGCAAGAAATATAAAAACAGATTGCAAGAGCTTCTACAAGTCTGTAAAAAGGAAGAGTGTAGCAAATGTAAATGTGGGTCCCTTAGAGGCTGAGACAGGAGAAATTATAATGGGGAATGAGGAAATGGCAGAGACGTTAAACAAATATTTTGTATCTGTCTTCACAGTAGAAACACAAAAAACATACTGGAAATAATGGGGAACCAAAGATCTAATGAGAGTGAGGAACTTAAAGTAATTAAGATTAGTAAAGAAAAAGTACTTGAGAAATTAATGGGACCAAAAGCCAACAAATCCCCTGGACCCGATGGCCTACATCTTAGGGTTTTAAAAGAGGTGGCTGCAGAGATAGTGGTTGCATTGGTTTTGATCTTCCAGAATTCCCTAGATTCTAGAATGGTCCCAGTAGGTTGGAAGGTTGTAAATGTAACATTGCTATTCAAGAAAGGAGGGAGAGAGAAAACAGGGAACTATAGGCCAGTTAGCCTGACATCAATAGTAGGGAAAATGCTAGAATCTATTATTAGGGATGGGGTAACAGGGCACTTAAAAATGATAATATGATTAGGCAGAGTCAGCACGGTTTTATGAAAGGAAAATCATGATTGACAAATTTATTAAGAGTTATTTGAGGATGTAACTAGCAGGGTAGATAGAGGGGAACGAGTGGATGTAGTATATTTGGATTTTCAAAAGGCATTCGATAAGGTTTTTTTTTTATTCGTTCATGGGATGTGGGCGTTGCTGGCGAGGCCGGCATTTATTGCCCATCCCTAATTGCCCTTGAGAAGGTGGTGGTGAGCCGCCTTCTTGAACCGCTGCAGTCCGTGTGGTGAAGGTTCTCCCACAGTGCTGTTAGGAAGGGAGTTCCAGGATTTTGACCCAGCGACGATGAAGGAACGGCGATATATTTCCAAGGTGTCACACAAAAGGTTGCTGCACAAAATTAGGGCTCATGAGATTGGGGGTAATATATCAGCACGGATTGAGGATTGGTTGACAGATAGAAAACAGATTGTAGGAATAATCGGGTCATTTTTGGGTTGGCAGGCTGTAACTAGTGGATCGAAGCTTGGGCCTCAGCTATTTACAATCTATATCAATGACTTAAATGAGGGGACGGAGTGTAATGTATCCAAGTTTGCTGGCGATACAAAGTTAGGTGGGAAAGCAAGTTGTGAGGAGGATGCAAAGAGGCTACAAAGGGATATAGACGGGTTAAGTGAATGGGCAAGATGGTGGCAGATAGAGTATAATGTGTGTTATGTGAAATTATCCACTTTGGTAGGAAGAATAGAAAAGCAGAATTTTTTTAAAAGGTGAGAGATTAGTAAACATTGGTATTCAGAGGGATTTGTGTGTCTTTGTACACAAATCACAGAAAGTTAACATGCAGGTCCAGCAAGCAATTAGGAAGGCAAATGATATGTTAGCCTTTATTACAAGGGGGTTGGAGGATATGGGTAAGGAAGTCTTGCTGCAATTATATAGAGCTTTGGTGAGAACACACCTGGAGTGCAGCAACACACTTGGAGTGCAGTAACATGCAGCAAGACCTGGACAACATCCAGGCTTGGGCTCATAAGTGATAAGTAACATTTGAGCCAGACAAGTGCCAGGCAATGACCATCTCCAACAAGAGAGAGTCTAACCACCTCCCCTTGACATTCAACGGCATTACCATCGCCGAATCCCCCACCATCAACATCCTGGGGGTCATCATTGACCAGAAACTTAACTGGACCAGCCACATAAATACTGTGGCTACAAGAGCAGGTCAGAGGCTGGGTATTCTGTGGCGAGTGACTCACCTCCTGACTCCCCAAAGCCTTTCCACCATCTACAAGGTACATGTCTGGAGTGTGATAGAATACTCTCCACTTGCCTGGATGAGTGCAGCTCCAACAACACTCAAGAAGCTCGACACCATCCAGCCTGCTTGATTGGCACCCCATCCACCACCCTAAACATTCACTCCCTTCACCACCGGCGCACCATGACTGCAGTGTGTACCATCCACAGGATGCACTGCAGCAACTCACCAAGGCTTCTTCGACAGCACCTCCCAAACCTGCCACCTCTACCACCTAGAAGGACAAGGGCAGCAGGTACATGGGAACAACACCACCTTCACGTTCCCCTCCAAGTCACACACCATCCCGACTTGGAAATATATCACCGTTCCTTCATCGTCGCTGGGTCAAAATCCTGGAACTCTCTTCCTAACAGCACTGTGGGAGAACCTTCACCACACGGACTGCAGCGGTTCAAGAAGGCGGCTCACCACCACCTTCTCAAGGGCAATTAGGGATGGGCAATAAACGCTGGCTTTGCCAGCGATGCCCACATCCCATGAACGAATAAAAAAAAGTACTGTGTACAGTTTTGGTCACCTTACCTAAGGAAGGATATCCTTGCCTTAGAGGCGGTTCACCGAAGGTTCACTGGATTGTTTCCTGGGATGAGAAGGTTGTCCTATGAGGAGAGATTGAGTAGAATGGGCCCATATTCTCTCGAGTTTAGAAGAATGAGAGGTGATGTCATTGAAACATATAAGATTCTGAGAGGGCTTGACAGGGTTGATGCTGAGAGGCTGTTTCCCCTGGCTGGAGAGTCTACAACTAGGGGTCATTGTCTCAGGATAAGGGGTCGGCCATTTTGGACTGAGATGAGGAGAAATTTCTTCACTCAGTGGGTTGTGAATCTTTGGAATTCTCTACCCCAGAGGGTTGTAAGTGCTCCATCGTTGAGTATATTCAAAACTGAGATCCATAGATTTTTCAACACTAAAGGAATCAAAGGATATGGGGATATGATGGGAAGGTGGAGTTGAGGTAGAAGATCAGCCATGATCTTATTAAATGGCAGAGCAGGCTCGAGGGGCCATATGGCCCACTCCTGCTCCTATCTCTTATGTTGTTATGTTCTTATGACCAGATAGTCTGTTTTTCGTGATGTTGGTTGAGGGATAAATATTGGCCTGGACACTGAGGAGAACTCCCCTGCTCTTCTTCGAAATAATGCCATGGCATCTTTTACATTCACATGAGAGGGCAGGCGGGGCCTCGGTTTAACTTCTCATCCAAAAGACGGGACCTCCGACAGTGCAGCACTCCCTCAATACTACAATGATATCAGCCTGGATCATGTGCTCAAGTCTCTCGAGTGGGATTTGAACCCACAACCTTCTGACTCAGAGGCTACCAACTGAGCCACAGTTGAAACCCTCAGTTTCCTTTGTCTCTCTTTGTAATTGAGGTGTCCATTCCTGTTATCAGTTTAATTGCATGTCTTCATACCCTCTCTAACACAAGGATGCCTCCACTGTAGTAAGGTACCTGAATTGTACACAGGTATGTAAACAGCATGTGAAAAGTTACCTCCTCCTCTAGATTTCTGGTCCATGTCTATTTGTGATGGCAGGGTAACCTGGGTCAGTATGTTGCATTTGCACTCACAATTTCCATTTCTTTTTTTAAAACTAGATGTTGGTTTTATACAAACTATTCCTTTCTCAATGATTGAATGGTTTGAGCTGAATGTCTTAAATGGTGAACACAGAAATTCTAGAACAGGAGGACACCATTCAGCCTATCTCCCCGGTGCTGGGGCCAACTCTTCACTTAGAGCTCTCTACCCTAATCCCATTTTCCTGCCCTTTCTCTGTATATTCTCCCTTTCCAAATTCCCTTTTAAATGATGTCATAATCTCTGCCTCAACTGCCCCTGGTGATATAACATTCCATGCTCTAATAATCCTTTTTTTTCTAGCTTCCTCCTTCATTTTTCCACCAATAATCCCAACTCAGCATTCAGTGGATGCTCTGAACCCTAGAAATATGCAGAATGAAGAGGGCCTTGACTTTTGCCGAGGGACGGGGAACGGTGCGCGCGAGTGGGCCTTTAGCGGGCCGTGCCCCCGGAGAGTTCAGGGACGCGGAAGCCCTGCCAATCTTAACGAGATCGGCGATCGGAAGGGGTTCCAGAGTGAGCGACATCATCGGGCCGAGACTTTTGAATGTTAAGTAGGTCCCCGCCTGTCGTTAGCAGGAGCCTCGTCGAGGGCCTGATTCACCGTATAATAATTACGGCAGCCGGGACCCGGCAGGTTGGAGCCAAGAGATAGAATTTTCAAACCCCTCTCATGCACCATTCTCGCTGGGCAATAGGGGTTAAAATCCCAACCAATGTTTCAGCTGAGTGTGTTAGTGACTGACAAAGAGAGAAATTGTAAAATTATCACAGTTGCTATCGATATTATTCCATTTCAGTTCCAGGAATAGATCTCCTTTGCTTGTTTATCCTAGCCCATAAAATCGAGTACCTCTGCACCACTCAATTCAGTCATGGGACAAAGAATCAATAACACTATGCTAGTAGCTGAACTCAAGCAACAGTCTAAATTAATATTTGAATCGAGGCTTTCTGAATGATGAACCATTGCTCCACTGGTCGAGATAATCATCAGATTTTTTTGGAACCATCTTATTATTATTTTTTCAGTCATATTAATCCTGGCCTAAACCTTTAACAATTAGAAATTTAACATTCGGAGTCGAGCAAATATGATAAACTTTTCTCTCAAACTTTATTTTGTCTTAAAGGGGCATTATCTTCATGATTTTTTTTTTGGCAAATCTGTTTTTATTTGAGGAAGAAGCATGACATGCATGATAACATGCTTTTATTTATGTACTTGCAAACAAAACACATTTTTTAATGAAGACAATGTCACTTTAAATCTTAACGAATTGACTACTATTAGCAGACGATTCATACCATGAACAGTGTACACATAGAAAAATCTTCAAATATGAAGTATTCAGTATAATAATACTGGCGTGCCTCAAAAGCTTTTCATCTTCATGGGCGACATAGGTCACATTGAGCCTTGGGAGCCACAAATAAAGTGTTTAAGACACTGTTCCATTCATTTGCATTCATCACAAATCGCTGATACCAACACACGTTGGTGTTGTGAATTGGGATTCACCCAATAATGAGGCAGCATTGCTAAAAACAGCCCTGTCCACACTCCAGGCCCACAGCATTCAAACAGGACCAGTCAGGAAGAAATATACTTGAGTTGCCTTGACTCATGGGTTGCATGTGGAGTCACTGGATCATAATTTGTACAACCCTGCTCCAAAGGTTTGAGGACACTTACGATACAGTTAATGCTTTTAAGGGCCTCCCTTATGCTGGATTACATTTGGACACATTTTATCTTCATACATCAGTTAAATTTGCCCTTTAAATGTCACCAGCTGTCACACAGAAGAAGAATCTATATTGGATCAATAACATCTGTCTACAATATTGGGCTCGATTTTAAAAGTAAAAAACAGATGGGTTGGGGGCGTGGGGGGCATTGAAAATTGCCACCAATTCAGACCCGCCTCCAATCCACTCATTTTCAGTTTTCACGGGGGCAGGACGAGGGGCAGGCTTCAGGTCTCCGGCCTCCATTTTTGACTAATTCCAGATTTCAACCCCGGGGAGCCGGGATTCCTAGGCCTTCTGTTTTACGCCTCGTGAAAGGAGGCAAGAAGGCCCGAGACTGCAGGTAAGTGCCTAGAAAGGCACAGCTTGTGGGCCCAGAGGAGCAGGAGTGCTTCTGCCAGGCCCAACAAGCCTACCAGCGCCCCCCTCACCCGATCGCGGACAACCCCCGCACCCCCCTCCAATCGCGGATCCCCAACCCTGACCCCGATCATCTGACCCTGATCCTTCCCCTCCAACCCCGACCCCAATCATCCGGCCCTGATCCCCCGACCCCCAATCCCCGACTCTCCCCCTCAACGATCGCGGACCCACGTGATGCCCCGATCCCATCCCCCATGAAGGAGAAAATGAGAAGCAATGGAGGGATGCCAGACAGGTCAGGTTTCACCAAAGACAGATTGTATCCACTTGCCCTCATTTACGGGCAGAGATGTACCCACCTGGCAATGAGTGTGCGGAACTGGCTTCACGGGCTCCGGGTCAGCGGACAACCAGAAACAGAGCTGTGCCATCTGCTGCAAGAACATCTTTGGGTAACATGCACCATGGGCTGGACAGTGCTCGTGACAGTAATTAGTTGCATCAATCTTTTTTCTCCATCTCCTGCCAGGCAAGCTGCAATACTGTCCTAATGGGTGGGTGTCCTGGAGGGCCAAGCATGTGTGTAAACAAGGTTTCCGCCACATTTCTGGCAAGTTTATAAAGAAAGAACTTGCATTTATATAGTGCCTTTCACGACCTCAGGACGTCCCAAAGTGTTTTACAGCCAATGATGTGTAGTCACTGTTGTAATGTAGGAAACGCGGCAGCCAATTTACATACAACAAGATCCCCCAAACAGCAATGAGATGAATGACCAGATCACCTGTTTTTGGTGATGTTGGTTGAGGGATAAACGTTGGCCAGGACATTGGGAGAACTCCCCTGCTCTCCTTCGAATAGTGCCATGAGATCTTTTAAGTCCACCTGAGAAGGCAGATGGGACCTCGGTTTAATGTCTCATCCGAAAGACAGTGCAGCACTCAGTCAGTACTGCAATGGAGTGAAAGCCTAGATTATGGGCTAAAGTCTCTGGAGTGGGACTTGAACCCAACACTTTCTGACGGCAGCGGAGCAAGAGCAGCTCGGAAGAAATTCACTCCGTCGTATTATACTGAGGGAGAGACCTGCCACAAAAAGGATGGATAGACACTTGTAATGTTCCACTCTCTGCCTCTCTTTGCAAATACAATCCTTTAAAACAATCATCTTTTTAAAAAGCATTTCCTAAAACCATTCAAGTAACAAGTAACTGCCGTACTTCCATAAAACTATTTACTGGGAAGCAGTTTGACAGCACGCAAGAAAAAAGTCTTGTGATAAAAGAAAATACAGCAACAAGGGCAACATAATCTTATTTTATTTTAAAGACAGTGTTTGGTTTGAATTACCGACACTGACAGGGCTTTCAAGATTTTGCACAATTGCCTCTGAAGGTTAAACTGTCATTATGGGATAGATTCCCCTGTTCCTGCACATGGGTGGACTGGATCACTTAGGCACGGAAAATTAGAAAATAAGGTAGGGAAGGTCACAGGCCCAATTTTCAGTCAAATACTTAAATGGACAAACAATCGGGTGTCATATTCTCCCACCCGACTGTCCTTGGCTGTGCTCAGGTGATTCAGTACGCCCAGGTACAGGAAGAGAGAAACCCGCCCCTAAGTTTGCAGTGGTTGCCATGACCACCACAACTGGATGCTTCTGTATCTGGTAGCAACAATTTAGACAAATGCAGCATTCAGGTGGGTGCTGTACATGCTGTTTACAATTAAAATATTAATGGTAATTTACCTCAGGCAATATAATAGTTTGACATTTATCCTGTTAGGCTAATGAGGTGCATGCACTGCTCACCATAGCAAGGCCATTATATTAAAAGGATTCGCTTGTGCCTCCCTCTCTTCGTTCCCTCGGAATGAGTAATTGGAATTCAAGGACTCCATGGCCAGATGCTGTAAGGGCAGTTTGAGTCTTGATGGTGCCTGTTGTGATAAATGATTCACTGCTGGGGAGAGGCCTCTGTATTAGATTTATTACAGTAATGTTTTATTACAAGGTCTAAATTAAAAACTTGTAGGGCCAGAAATCGCACAGAGCGGCCAGGCACTGCTCACCGCAGCTCCTGCAAATTTAATTAACGAAAATACTTACTGCGGGCTCTGTGGCGTCCAATTGCTTGAATTTGAACTTCAAACAAAATGTGCACTATCCAAGCAGCCTCTGCACGGGGTGAGCTGCCGCACGGCTGGAAATATCTGTAAGGAGAAGACACGCCCGCAAATTCAGGCTGCATTGCTCAAGCAGGCAAGCAGACTTCATTCATTTAAAGTTAGTATTCTGGATGTCATTGTAAATAAAAATACATTTTTTTTTAATCAAAAGCCAAAGAAATAATTGCATTAAATTAAAGTGAAGGGAAAAATAAAAAAAATCTTTTTAATTTAATTTTTTTTTAATGACCAAAAACTATTTAAATAAGGAATAATAAGACTCCACATTTTTAAAAGTTAATTTTTAGTTGTTTGGCAGTCATTAAGACTAACCACGCTTTTAAAACTTAGTTTAGATCTGGTAATTTTAAGCGTACCTGTTTGGTGGCGTAATTAGTTACTTTCCAGCTGGGCAGATAAGCAAGTTTGCACTTTTTCAATGATTTCGATGATTGCATTGTGCGATGTCCCTTTAATTCGAAGCGGTCATATCGCCGGGAATCACTAGGAGCAAGTTCCAGAATTCCACGTTTTGCTGCACATGTGTGAATGCAGGAACTTGCTCCTTCAATTCACCTTTTGAAAACTGAGAGCGCTGTTGAGCTCCACCGTTATTTCGGGAGCGATTTCTGGCCCGTAATTACATTTATTCTAAGTTGAAGGGAAACTCCAAATAAGATTTACAAGCGTAACATTAGAGCTTGATAGGATGCTGGGCCTCATCGCAAGAGGTTTAGAATAAAAAAAGCAAAGAAGTCCTATTGCAATTGTAGCACTACACTAGTCAGACCTCATTTAGAGTATTGTATCCAGTTGTAGGTGCCCAATCTTAGTGAGGATGCACAGTCCTTGGAGGGAGTTCGCTGTTGATTCACCAAGTTGATACCCGGAATGAACTTAGGTAGAGTGTATTCACTGGAACTGGAAAGGTTAAGCAATGGTTTCATTGAGGTGTTTAAAACAAAATACAGGGTAGGACATTTAGGATTGAGATGAGGAGAAATTTTTTCACTCAGAGGGTGGTGAACCTGTGGAATTCTCTTCCACAGAAAGCTGTGGAGGCCAAGTCACTGAATATATTTAAGAAGGAGATAGGTAGATTTCTAGACACAAAAGGCATCAAGGGATATGGGGAGACAGCGGGAATATGGTATTGAGATAGAGGATCAGTCATGATCATACTGAATGGCGGAGCAGGCTCGAAGGGCCGAATGGCCTACTCCTGCTCCTATTTTCTATGTTTCTATGTTTCCATTAAGGGGGTTTGGCCGGTTGGATAGGGAAGGCTGTTCCCTCTAGGAGGGGAATGCAGAACAAGCAAACATAATCCTAATAGAAAAACTAAGCCAGTTAAAAGCAAAACAAGTGGACGTGTACTGGTTATGTTTTGATTCCGAGATGTATGATCATAGTTCGCCCCTAAACTTGATGACTCGGCTGGAGAAAGGGCTGCACTCACAGACCTGAGCTTGACAACTGAGCTGAATCTCATTGGGTTCAACAATACTTGGGCTTTTCTTTGTAATGTTGTCCTCCACAATAAACAAGCACCAATTCTGCTAGACCTGTGAAGATATGAAATTTCTGGAGCTTTCGTGAACTCCTACCTATTGGGGATCAGGTGGGGAGTGGGACTCAAAGATAGGGAAGTGTGAATAGACAGAGAAGAGAAAGAGAATGAATGTTTTCTAGAGGAAACAAGATGAGGAGGAACAGATGGATATCAAATGGATAAGATTGAAAGACGGCACCCACCCGTCTTTATCATCCAAGTTGCATATTTAACAGAGGCAAATTTACCTGGACTTCTCCAAGGAATAGTGCCTACATAAGCTAAGGTTACCCAGGGAGGCCATGACAGGGTTGTGCCACATGCTGCAATGACCCATGCACCTGTGCCATACAGTTGGCACTATCAGTGGCAGGAAAGGTTACTAACTCAACTTATTTTGAATCAGTTTCTTTCTGGTCAAGTATAGGCACCATTTGCACTGTCAGTCAATGTGCTGATCACAGATGTTTGAAAGTAACTAATGCACCAGCATAGCCAGCTATTTTATCTTTCCTACTGACTAGCAATAGGATTGTCCAATGTTACTGCAGTGCTGTATTTCCCAAAGTACAGAGTGTTATTGATGGTGACCAGCAGATTCCCACTCCTCCTCCAGCATCACCACTAGCTCCTCTTTACCTATGCCTGTACCTCACCCAGTGCTATCTCCTCAAGTTCACTAACTGCATCTCAGTCTGCTGCTCTTTACAAAGGTTGGTGAAAGGGACACGGGGTACTGTCTTTTAGAGTCATAGAGTCATAGAGTTATACAGCACGGATAGAGGCCCTTTGGCCCATCGTGTCCGCGCCGGCCATCAAGCCCAGTCTAATCTAATCCCATATTCCAGCATTTGGTCCGTAGCCTTGCATGCTATGGCATTTCAAGTGCTCATCCAAATGCTTCTTGAATGTTGTGAGGGTTCCTGCCTCCACAACCCTCTCAGGCAGTGAGTTCCAGACTCCAACCACCCTCTAGGTGAAAAAGTTCTTTCTCAAATCCCCTCTAAACCTCCCGCCTTTTACCTTGACTCTATGTCCCCTTGTTATAGAACCCTCAACGAAGGGAAAAAGCTCCTTAGTATCCATCCTATCTGTGCCCCTCATAATTTTGTACACCTCAATCATGTCCCCCCTCAGCCTCCTCTGCTCCAAGGAAAACAAACCCAATCTTCCCAGTCTCTCTTCATAGCTGAAGCGCTCCAGCCCTGGTAACATCCTGGTGAATCTCCTCTGCACCCTCTCCAAAGCGATCACATCCTTCCTGTAGTGTGGCGACCAGAACTGCACACAGTACTCCAGCTGTGGCCTAACCAGTCTTTTCCTGGCACACTGTTGTTCCAGGCCTACGTTGACCCATAAAGTGACTGTTACGATGCTGTCTCTAAAGGGCACCTTCCAACAGAGTTCACATTATAAGGCATTTAGTGCATATGCTGTTTACGTAGTTATGTGCATGGCTGTGTTAGAGTGATTGAAAAGGTGGGAAAGACATAAAACCATGTTTCTCCGAGCCCATAGCTTGAGGGAGCCCTGTAATTTCACCATCTCTTATCTTCTCCATGCTCTTATAAGCAAGGCTGCCCAGTGAGGCCTCCTCCAAGAGGATCAAAAGCCTGTAATTTCTGAGCCCTCTTACAATTCAGCTACATTCCCTTATATTATGTGTCATCTTGTCACGCTTGATATGTAAGTTGAAGGAGCACATATCCAATAACAGACTTGTGCCAAAGCTGTAGCTCTCCCTTAGTATCATTAGATGACCATGCATCGTGCAGCTAATGTATGTTACAGTGCTTTTATGGGTGTAGCATTATGACGACATGAGGGCACCAAGGTTTTCAATTACAAGTTACAGCTGTAATTTATATCTAATAGTTATACATGGTTATCAATAAAAGTTGTTGTAAGGTTGTGTGAGGGCTTAGATTGGGCCAGCAGGCTACCTGGCAACACACTGTGGCAGGTGGAAAGGGAGGCAGTCTATTTATTAGAATCATGGAATGTTACAGAATAGAAACTGTGCATCACATCTGCACTGGTGTTTTTCTCCACACGAGCCACCTAGTCTAATTCCACTCCTTTGCTTATTCGCTATATACTTAAATATTTCTCTTTTTCAAGCATTTACCTAATTCCCTTTTAAAAGAACTTACAGACTCTGTTTAAGCAATGTGGTGGACAATTCTACATCCTAACCACGCTCTGTTTAAAGAATTTTTTTCTAATCTCCCTTTAATTCTATTTATGATTATTTTAAATTTGTGCCATGCAGTTATTGTCTCACCAACCAAGGGAAACAATCATCACCACTTTCCCCAATTGTAATCCTTCACAGCCTTGAAGATTTCTATCAGGTCACCCTTTAAACTTATCAACTTAAGTGAAAAAAAAGCCCAAACTTCTCAAGTCTCTCTTCAGCCTTGTTACAAAGTCTGCCTTGGCTCAGTGGTGGTACTCTTGCCTCTGAGTCAGAAGGTTGTAGATTCAAGCCCAACTTCAGAGATTTGAACACAGAATCAAGGCTGACAATACTGAGGGAGCGCTGCACTGTTGGAGGTGCCGCCTTTCAGGTGGGAAGTTAAACCAAGGTCCTCTCTGCCCTCTCAGGAAGTTGTAAAAGATCTCATGGCACTCTTTGAAGAAGAACCTTGCTGTGTGCAAATTGGCTGCTGCGTTTCCCTACATTGCAACTTAGAATCACAGAAAGATACGGCACAGAAGGAGGCCAATTGGCCCATCATGTCCGTGGCGGCCGAAAAAGAGCTATCCAGCTTAATCCCCCTAACTTGGACTACATTTCAAAAATATTTAAGTAGCTATGAAGTGCTTTGGGACATCCTGAAAGGCACTATATAAATGCAAGTTCTTCCTTTATAACTGTAACCGGTGTTTAGGCCAGCTGCACCAAAGCTTCCGGATTAAAATGGTGTTAAATACACTTCAGAAATCATATGTGAATTAACAAAATTATTTTTTGTTAAATAACATTTAACATGGCAGATGAAATTTAATGCAGAGAAGTGCGAAGTGATACATTTTGGAAGGAAAAACGAGGAGAGGCAATATAAACTAAAGGGTACAATTCTAAAAGGGGTACAGGAACAGAGAGATCTGGGGGTATTTGTGCACAAATCGTTGAAGGTGGCAGGGTCAGTTGAGAAAGTGGTTAAAAATGTATACGGGATCCTGGGCTTTATAAATAGAGGCATAGAGTACAAAAGCCAGGAAGTTATGATGAACCTTTATAAAACACTGGTTCAGCCACAACTGGAATATTGTGTCCAATTCTGGGCACCGCACTTTAGGAAGGATGTGAGGGCCTTAGAGAGGATGCAGAGGAGATTTATTACAATGGTTCCAGGAATGAGGGACTTCAATTACGTGGATAGACTGGAGAAGCTGGGGTTCTTCTCCTTAAAGCAGAGACGGTTGCGAGGAGATTTGATAGAGGTATTCAAAATCATGAATGGCCTAGACAGAATAGATAGAGAGAAACTGTTCCCTTTGGCAGAAGGGTCAAGAACCAGAGGACATAGATTTAAGGTGATTGGCAAAAGAACCAAAGGCGACATGAGGAAAAGCTTTTTTGTACAGTGAATGGTTAGGATCTGGAATGCACTGCCTGAGGGGGTGGTAGAGGCAGATTCAATCGTGGCCTTCAAAAGGGAATTGGATAAGTACTTGAAGGGAAAAAATTTGCAGGGCTACAGGGAAAGGGCGGGGGAGTGGGACTAACTGGATTGCTCTTGTGAAGAGCCGGCATGGACTCGATGGGCTGAATGGCCTCCTTCCGTGCTGCAACCATTCTATAATTCTATGATAAAAACCATGCAGGCAGTTTCTTCCCTAACATACTTCAATTTGGATACAGACAAAACTGTAATTCACCCTGCTGGTAAAACAGAGCTGGTAAAAAGCTTTTCCTTCAATAGGTCCAGTTATCAGTTGTCTCATGCCTGTTTCTATGTATACAACAAATAAACTGGGCAAATGTCCCATCTAAGTACCCCCCCGTACCAATCCTTTCAGGGGTCTCTCCAATTGCAAGAATGGCCAGTCTAAGCCAATGAAACATCTCCACTTTCCTGGTCTCAGACCGTTTGTCTGGAGCTTGTTCGACAGAGTATCTATTTGCAGTGGCACTTCCTTTGTAGGCAAAAAGATCTCCGCTGGTGGCACACCCCAGTTCAATGTTGTGCACATAAATTATTACAAAACAAACCAGCAGTGACAGCTGTATTACAGTAAAAATAATACAATGTCGTGCTAAAACTCTCAACAAGAACATTCTAAATAAAAGATGAACTAAATAAACATGAAGGACGGAGGATGAAGTAAACTAGCCTTATGTACATGGGCGATCTGCCAGTAAAAAAAGAAAGACTTGCATTTCTATAGCAGTACAGCCAATGAAGTACTTTTGAAGTGTTGTCACTGTTGTAATGTAGGAAACGTGGCAGCCAATTTGAGCACAACAAGGTCCCACGGACAGCAATGGAAGTGTCGGAGAGGCTTACCTTGGCAGTTTGCTTAGTGTGTGCCGATCTCTTCCGCGTCTGTTCCCAGATTATACGAGTAGTGCACGGACCGTTGAGCGTTGCCACCACCTCCTGTCAGGCATGCTGCCCTCTGGAGAAGGCATCCTGAAGGCCAAAGAGGACAATCCTCCTCGCACTCACATCACACAGCAGCATCTCCCCATTGCCTTCCATCGAAACTGGTGCTATGCCACTCCAGCAGCCCACAGACTCTGTATCCTACACTCGACATTTAGTGTGCCAGCCACTGCAGTTTTGCCAGCCACTTCTTTCTTCCAAACAGCTGTGGGAAAGGCCAACATGTACATTTAATGGCAAACAGCACTTTTGTCCCCATATGCGACCACTTGTATTTAAATGGCCACATCTCTTTAGATTTTCCGAGCAACCCTTTAAGGGCTGGTGACATGCAGTGTCCCGGTACACCCCCACCATCCCCTCTGATGAGCTCCCAGTGCCAGGCCCAATATGGGCTGGGTGCTTGTCACCTTTATTATAGCTAGGCTGATCCTGGGAAGTGACAGCAAAGTAGCCTCCTCCAATCAGACAGGCATAAAAGCTGCCTCATTTGTCTCCCACAAATGGATGTGAAAATTGAAGCCATTGAAATGATTTTACCTACAAAAATGTTTACGTTTCCTCTGTGTCCATTCAGAGCAAAACACATACACATAAGCCCAGAATTTGCTGGAGCGGGGCCTCTCACGGCATGCCCTGTTAGTTAGACTTTTTCCCCAACCCTTCAGCTCAAACGTTTTTTCTCTGTAAGTTGCTGGAAGTGCGAGCTGATAACAGGTCAACGGGGGATCTGGGACCTTGGTGAACCAATGAAAAATAAACAGAGGAAGGACTAAGTAGGAGGGTTAATTAGACTGGGTGAATTCAATGTTAAATTAGGTACAGAAAGAGAAATAAAGAGACAGAAAGAAAGACTAGTGAAAGAGGAAAAAAAGGCAGAAAGGAAAAGTAAGAAAAAAACTTAAAAATTTAAAATTTAACATTTTTAAAATCTCCCCGAAAAATTCCAAACCTGAAGGAATGAGACTCCACATTCGTAATAGTTAATTTTGGGTGCCGGAGAGGTTGGGCTGGCAATAATTAACACTTATCATGTCATTAACAGGGTACTTACACTTGTAATGACAAGACTTAACATTCTGTGGCGAGTTTAATGGGCTATTAATGGTCAAATAGAGAAAGTACCTAAAATAAAAGGGGGGTGGTGGGGGGCTAAGGGCAAGATGCTGTCTATGCGAAGTTAATGGTGGAGTGGCGCAACTCAGACAGCAACTTTGGATATTCACATTTAACCGCGCACCTGCTCCTCGCCTGAAGTTGCTGTACCATTGAAATCTGTCCTTTAATCATTGGTTAAACTGGTATTTTTAGTTTGCTTTGGGTAAAGGGGTAACTTTGTGAGGTGATGTGAGGCTGCTAGTGTGGAACCTTGCTAGACAGGAAAGCGGGTCGGAGATAAGGCAATAACAGTGTAGGGCCGATTCTGGACCCTGTGCTCTCATCTATGGAATGCTTCCTTTTAAAATACCCCTTAACGCTTTACCACTATGATGAAATATGGAGTGATGGTGAGATAGAAAAATGTACCCCTACTGCCTGAAGTTCAATTTTATACTTGGTGGTAATTAGAAGTGAAAATTACTGTCGATGTGAAAAGAGAACTTTAAATAATTTAGAAAGAAAAGAACTTCCATTTATATAGGATCTTCCCTGTCCTCAGGACATCGCAATGTGCTTCACTTTTGAAGTATATTCACTGTTGTTTTGTAGGCAAACACGGCAGCTAATTTATGCACAGCAAGATTCCACAAACAGCAATGAGACCAGTGAAATAGTAAAATAGTGGGTGAAATTCAACTTCAGCAGGGGCACAAAATGGACCGGTCACCTGACCTTCCTTTCAAATTGAATCCATAGAACTTTCCATTACATTAACATCTGCCAGTTCAGAAACAAAGTCATGCAAATATGATTTTTTCAAGCCTTCAGTAGCATCTTCTTTAATGCAATTAGCAGTGAAAGCTGGTCAATTCTAGCCTATGCTTGATCATTTATTTTTCTTATTCATTCTCAGGATGTGGGCGTCGCTGGCAAGGCCGGCATTTATTGCCCATCCCTTGTTGCCCTGAGAAGGTGGTGGTGAGTCTTCTTCTTGAACCGCTGACAGCGGTTTGATACGATTGACTGGCCACTTTCGACGGCAGCGAAGTCAACCACGTTGGTGTGGGACTGGAGTCACATGTAGGCCAGACCGGGTGAGGACGGCTTGTTTCCTTCCCTAAAGGGCATTAGTGAACTGGTTGGGTTTTTATGACAATCCGACAGCTTCATGGCCACTTTTACTGATGCCGTTTTTTTATTTCCAGGTTTTTTAATTCACTCCTAATGAGTGCTGTGGATATATACGCTTTCACCCATTTTATTACACTTCATATACATAGTGGCAAGTGAAAAGGTCACCCACAATCCCTGACACTAGAGCTGATCAGTGTCTCTTTGACCAGGAGGTGAGATGGACTTATTATTATTTTGCCTGTATCTGCAGTGTACTTTTCAGACTGCGAATTCAAGCATAGTCACTTCTGGCATCCTACCAGTGCTGATAGTTAGTGTTCCGACACACAGTACTTTGGGGTCACAGATTCATGCCCACAACACCTCACAAAGGGGGTTCCTGATCTTGGCGAAGTTATACAGTGTTACTCACTAACTGTTCATCGAGAGCCACAACCCTGACCAGTGTGTTGCTCGAGATACATTCTCTGAATGTGGTATCAACAAGTCTAAGCCTGTGATTTCCCCAGTCAGCACTTGATTTAAAAAAATCTTTGGAGCAGGGTGTAGAATAAATGAGTTCGACATAATTGAGATGGAAATCCTAGACAGGCTAAGAAAGGCTCAAAACAAATGAATCCATAGGAATCGTGAATACTAGGGATGAGGTTTGTAAGGTGTTGACAGCAATAGCATCCAACATTTATATAGGGTGTTTAATGTGAAACAAAGTCCCAAGGCACTTCATAGATAGAAATAGATAATTACAGAGGATTACATAAGGGGTGATTTTAAACCCCAAGAACGGGTGGGTTGGGGACGGGTGAGAGTTGAAAGTAGTTGTTTTTTTGGGTCGCAACATTTTCAGACTTTGCATTCCCAGTGAGAAGCCTGTACTTTTACTCGCCAACATTAAACCTGGAAATAAAGCCGGGTTGTGGTCGCGACCCAAAAAACAACTATTTTCAACTCCCACTCATCTCCAATCCACCTGTTCTTGGGGTTTAAAATCACCCCCATAGAGTCTACAGCACAGAAACAGGCCATTCAGTCCAATTGGTCCATTCTGGTGTTTATGCTCCACATGAGCCTCCTCTCACTCCTCTTCATCTAATCCTATCAGCATATCCTTCTATTCCTTTCTCCCTCATGTATTTATCTAGCTTCCCCTTAAACGATCAAGGAAATGGACACTGAGCCATTCAGGAGGAGACATGAGGACACGAAACTGAAGGCTTGGTTGAAAAGAAGGGTTTTGAGAAGGTTTTTAAAAGGAGAGAGAAGTGGAGAGGTGGAAGGGTTCAGGGAAGGTGTTCCAGAGAATAGACCCGAGGTGGCTGAAGGTTCGGCCACCAATGTTGGAGTGGAGGGAAGGGAATGCATAAAATGCCAGAGTCGGAGGATTGGAAGTTGTAGGAAGGGATATAGGGTTCAGGAGGTTGCAGAGATAGGGTGGAGTGAGGCTTTGGAGGGATTTGAGGATGAGGATTTTAAATTTAATGCACTGGGAGACAGGGAGCCGATATTGGTCAGTGAGAAGAAGAATTGGTGAACAGCATTTAGTTCAGGAAAGGATATGGGTTTTGCACAAGTTGAAATTTATGGAGGGTGAGGAATGGGAGGCCAGCAAGGAGGGCGTTGGGGGTAATCAAGATTAATTGGCAAAGAATGGTACTAGTCCTGAGCTTAGGATAGGCCTCCGAACTCACATTCCCCAGTCTCTCCGATCGCAAAATTTCAAAGGTACTTTCCTCATACCTTGTTAGTGTCTGATAATTGTATGGTCCTGTCCGGTCTGCTTTTCCTAGAGTCTATTACGTGGCACATTTTCCTGTAATCAATACAAAATGTACAAATGTTAGAAGTTGCAAAGGCCAAGGCATTGACACTCAAGTGACCACAGTGACCACTCTACATCCCATAAAAAAGAAAGAACTTGCATTTATATAGCACCGTATCATATCCTCAGGATTTCCCAATGTGCTTCACAACTTTGAAATGCAAGCACTGCTGTTTTGTAGACCAATGCAATAACCAATTTGTGCATAGCAAGGTCCCACAAACCGCAAATGAGATGAGCATGCATGCAGCTTCTGTTGACCAGTGTGTTCTTTGGGCACAACACGCAAGATTAATATACGGCATCAGAGGACCTTCAACCAAGTCTGGCTTACAGCAACATGAGCATGTGTGAACGAGCTGCACCAGGTTGTGGATAAAGTCTGTGGGGTATGCACACCATGGATGTATACTGAGTAGGTAAATTTTGGGTTGTCCTACCTTGGTGATCTTTGAGGTTTGAAAGCTTTTTCCTCATTTGCTCCCAACACCTATGGACATGGGATATTGTGTTCATTCGTTCTGCCGTCTTCACCCAGGCACCACTCACCGTGCTGCTGATGGGAGGGCACCCCTCAGTTCTGAAGAAGACAAGTCTCCTTTGCTGCACCTCCTGGAGGAGCACCTCAAAGCCAGCTTCCTCCAATGGGACAGTCCACTCTGGTGATTTATTCCCTACGTTATGCACCAAGCGATTTGAAATTTGGCAGATAATCGATTCAGCTCCCCTTCAAGAGCTGCTATTTTACTTAGTGAGTTCAATGCACCTGGACTAACTATGAAAGGAGCTCACAGGAATCATAATAATGAGCTGACCGTGCAAAATCATGGGAGGTTGGCTCTGCAGCTAAAATGCATGATCACTGCAAGTAATATACTCCTCCTGCCCTCAACGAAAATGGGGCAGTGGTGCTGGGAAACATGGCTATCCCAGCACCCCAACCAATGTAAAGCCAGTCTATTTTTACCATCAATATCCTTTTAAAAGAGTCAAATGGGGATAAAGAATTACATCAATTACCTTTAGCATCTGCTTCAATGATGTTGCATCACCGTTTCACAAATAGGATCAACACAAAGCCAAGAATTACCGACTGGAATAAGTCTTCTTTCTCACTGGTCACTTGCTCCATCTTACATTACATTAACTGCAGTGCCTTTGTGCAAATAAAAAACGTTAATGGTTCGAAGATTTGAACCAGTATGTAGCATTTAGGCATTAATGGTGCACACTTCCACCAAGGCCAATATCTGAACTGTAAGCACCGGCATTTAGGGTCTCCACACACAATTTTTTACTTGTAACTAAATATGAGGGGGAAGTTCTGTTGCTGACTGTGTTGCTTTGGGGAAAATGGAAACACGGGACAGTTGGCCTCCTACACTGTCCCAGCAAAGTTCCATGCAAGCTTCAGGAACAGTATCTAATCTTTCTCCTAAGCACTCTGCAGCCCTCTGGTCTAAACACTGACTTTAGTAACTTCAGACATTAGCTATATCCTGAATTTTCTTCACAGTAAGGGAATGTGGAGTGAATTATCTGGTGTTTAGGGCAGGGACCCTTTATCACAACACAGAGCCAGAGTCTGTGCGCTTATCATTGGGATGTTTTCTCCTCTTACTGGACTGATGGGGTAACGTTTCCCCTTCAGCACTTGAGTGGAAAGTGTCACCTGGAATATTGCACAGGCTGTGTTAGGTGTGATCTACCTCGCCCGATTTTCTGCTATGCACTATGCCCAGGCTAAGCTGCACACTCGAGTGCTAAAGAGGAAAATCTGCCCCACAATGCTTGGACAGCCTTCAATTTCAGCCCTACACTTGCAGGCCTTCTGTGTCTTTTCGTTCAATTCCTCCCAATAATTTACCTCTTTCCATCGGTATTCCCCCTCAGTGCCTCAGTCATTTACACATACTTTGTTTCTTTAATGCCCTCCTATTGCCTGACTGATATGATCGTTTATATCATCTAACAATCTCCTGCTTTTCTTTTAATCAGGTTGCAGGTCATTCAATCTAACAACTCAATTTCTCTGCTAGACATTTCTCCATCTCTCTTCTTTCTGATTTTGGTAAGATGCTTGCCTATCTATCAGTCTTCGGTCCTGAGGGATGTCCGCCTTCACCTGAAATGACGACCTGTCTCTTCCCGCCATAGGTGCAGGCTGACTTGGTGTGTTTTTCCTAGTGTTCTCTCTTTTTGTAATACAGTGACGGTGAATACTTGGCATTATAAAAGGCAGGTCATTTGTTACAGCAATTGATTGATTTTTTTTAATTGCTCAGAAACCTGCATTTTCACAGGCTCTGGGACTTATAATGCAAAAATCGTGGTGCAATAAATCTTGCTATACATGGTAAGTGTAGAAATTTGTGCAGCTTGTTGTGGGTTGTCATGGCACTTACCTTAAATAAAGAACTTGCATTTATATAGCGCCTTTCATGACCTCAGGACAACCCAAAGCACTTTACAGCCAATGAAGTACTTCTTGAAGTGTAGTCACTGTTGTAATGTAGGAAACACGGCAACCAATTTTGTGCACAGCAAGGTCCCACAAACAGCAATGAGATAATGACCAAATAATCTGTTTTAGTGATGTTGCTTGAGGTATAAATGTTGGCCAGGATACCAGGGCAAACTCCCCTGCTCTTCTTCAAAATAGTTCCACGGGATCTTTTACGTCCACCTACAAGGGGCCTCAGTTTAATGTCTTATCTGAAAGACCGTACCTCTGACAGTGCAGCACTCCCTCAGTACTGCACTGGAGTATCAGCCTGGGTTTTGTGCTGAAGTTTCTGGAGTGGGGCTTGAACCCATAACATTCTGACTCAGAGGCGAGAGTGCTACCAACTGAGCCACAGCTGACACTCAAGCATCATTCATGGTACAGTACCGACACATACAACTCAGTAATGTCAAGGACAATGGCAGAGCACACTGGTCTGTTGTACATTTTACAACACTGACATGTTTCAACTGCTTCAATATCGGTGAACTCCGATTTGTACCACCAGGCTGGTTACAGTGTCAACAACACCGAGCTGATACTTCATGCAGTACTAAGGGAGTGCCATATCATCGGTGGTGCCGCATTTTGGATGGGATGTCAAACCAAGACCCGTCTGCCTGTTCAGGTCGATGTAAAAGATCCCATGATACCATTTAAAGAAGAGCAGGGGAGTTTCTCCTCACATATTGGCCGACGTTCTCCCCTCAACTAACATCACCAAAGACAGATTAACTGGTCCACTTATCTCATTTACTCTGTGTCAGATTTTGCTATGCACAAATTAGCTGATGTGCAGTGACTCCATAACAGTGACTGCACTTCAAAACTAATTCAGTTGTTGTGAAGCACTTGAGACAGCCACCAAACCTACTAAAAAGTTATATAAATAAGAAATAGGAGCAGGAGTAGGCCAATCGGCCCTTCGAGCCTGCTCCGCCATTCAATAAGATCATGGCTGATCTGATCCTAATATCAAATCTAAATTCATGTCCAATTTCCTGCCCGCTCCCCATAACCCCTAATTCCCTTTACTTCTAGGAAACTGTCTATTTCTGTTTTAAATTTATTCAATGATGTAACTTCCACAGCTTCCTGGGGCAGCAAATTCCACAGACCTACTACCCTCTGAGTGAAGAAGTTTCTCCTCATCTCAGTTTTGAAAGAGCAGCCCCTTATTCTAAGATTATGCCCCCTAGTTCTAGTTTCACCCATCCTTGGGAACATCCTTACCGCATCCACCCGATCAAGCTCCTTCACAATCTTATATGTTTCAATAAGATCGCCTCTCATTCTTCTGAACTCCAATGAGTAGAGTCCCAATCTACTCAACCTCTCCTCATATGTCCACCTCCTCATCCCCGGGATTACTCAGTGAACCTTCTTTGTACTGCCTCGAGAGCAAGTATGTCTTTTCTTAAGTATGGAGACCAAAACTGTATGCAGTATTCCAGGTGCGGTCTCACCAATACCTTATATAACTGCGGCAATACTTCCCTGTTTTTATATTCTATCCCCCTAACAATAAACGCCTTCTTGATCACCTGCTGCACCTGCATACTAACTTTTTGATTTTCTTGCACTAGGACCCCCAGATCCCTTTGTACTGCAGTACTTTCCAGTCTCTCGCCATTAAGAAAATAACTTGCTCTCTGATTTTTCCTGCCAAAGTGCATAACCTCACATTTTCCAATATTGTATTGCATCTGCCAAATCTCTGCCCACTCACCCAGCCTGTCTATATCCCCTTGTAGGTTTTTTATGTCCTCCTCACTCTCCACTTTCCCTCCCATCTTTGCATCATCTGCAAACTTTGATATGTTACACTCGGTCCCCTCCTCCAAATCGTTAATATAGATTGTAAAGAGTTGGGGACCCAGCACCGACCCCTGCGGAACACCACTGGCTACTGGTTGCCAGTCCGAGAATGAACCATTTATCCCAACTCTCTGCTTCCTGTTAGATAACCAATCCTCCACCCATGCCAGAATATTACCCCCAATCCAGTGATTCTTTATCTTGAGCAATAATCTTTTATGTGGCACCTTGTCGAATGCCTTCTGGAAGTCTAAATACACTACGTCCACTGGTTCCCCTTTATCCACCCTGCACGTTATGTCCTCAAAGAACTCAAGCAAATTTGTCAGACATGACTTCCCCTTCGTAAAGCCATGCTGACTTTGTCCTATTAAATTATGTTTATCCAAATGTTCCGCTACTGTCTCCTTAATAATAGACTCCAAAATTTTACCCACCACAGATGTTAGGCTAACTGGTCTATAATTTTCGGCCTTCTGCCAACTACCCTTTTTAAATAAGGGTGTTAGATTAGCAGTTTTCCAGTCTGCCGGGACCTTTACCGAGTCCAGAGAATTTTGGAAAATTATTACCAAAGCATCCACAATCCCCACTGCCACTTCCCTCAAGACCCTAGGATGTAAGCCATCAGGTCCAGGGGATTTATCCGCCTTGAGTCCCATTAATTTACTGAGTACCAATTCCTTAGTGATTTTAATCGTATTTAGCTCCTCCCCCCCTAGAGCCCCCTGTTTGTCCAGTGTTGGGATATTCTTAGTGTCCTCTACCGTAAAGACTGAAACAAAATATTTGTTCAGCATTTTTGCCATCTCCATGTCTCCCACCATTAATTTCCCGGTCTCATCCTCTAAGGGACCTACGTTTGCCTTAGCCACCCTTTTTCTTTTTATATAACTATAGAAACTCTTGCTATCTGTTTTTATATTTTTTGCTAATTTATTTTCATAATCTACCTTCCCTTTCTTAATCAAGCCTTTAGTTACTTTTTGCTGTCTTTTGAAGACTTCCCAATCTTCTATCCTCCCACTAAGTTTGGCTACCTTATATGTCCTTGTTTTTAGTCGGATACTATCCTTAATTTCTTTACTTAGCCACAGATGGCTGTCATTTCTTTTACGCCCTTTTTTCCTCAGTGGTATATATTTTTTTTGAAAGTTGTAAAATAACTCCTTAAATGAACACCACTGCTCATGTACCGTCTTACCCTTTAATCTATTTTCCCAGTCCACTTTAATCAATTCCGCTCTCATACCATCATAGTCTCCTTTATTCAAGCTCAGTACGCTTGTTTGAGAACCAACCTTCTCACCCTCTAATTGGATATGGAATGTAACCATATTATGGTCACTCATTCCAAGGGGATCCTTAGCTAGGACATTATTAATTAATCCTGGCTCATTACACAGGACCAGGTCCAAGGTTGCTTGCCCCCTTGTAGGTTCAGTTACATACTGCTCAAGAAATCCATCCCTAATACACTCAATAAACTCTTCCTCAAGGCTGCCCTGCCCAATTTGATTTGTCCAGTTAATGTAATAGTTAAAATCCCCCATAATTATAGCTGTTCCCTTATTACATGCCCCGACTATTTCCTGATTAATACTTCTTCCAGCAGAGGTGCAACTATTAGGAGGCCTATATACTACGCCCACGAGTGTTTTTTTCCCCTTATTATTCCTTATCTCTACCCAAACTGTTTCATTGTCCTGATCCTTTGTCCCAATATCATTTCTCTGTATTACAGTGATTCCTTCCTTTATTAACATAGCCACCCCACCTCCCCTTCCTTCCTGCCTGTCCTTCCTGATTGTTAAATACCCTGGCATATTTAATTCCCAGTCGTTGTCACCCTGCAGCCATGTTTCTGTAATGGCCACAAGATCATACCCATACGTAGCTATTTGTGCCGTTAACTCGCCCATTTTGTTACGAATGCTACGTGCATTCAGATAAAGAACTTTCAAATATGTTTTGTGACACTTAGTTCCTGCTTTTTCCTTTTTTAACACTTTACCTTTTACTCCATACCTTCTGTCCCTTCCTGACACGCTTTCCTCTGTCTTCCTGCTCAGGTTCCCAACCCCCTGCCACAGCTTTGATGCTGGGTTAATCGCCTTACGCCTTCTAGTTTTTATTTTATCTGTCGTGCCTAAAGTACACTTTCTTTCCGCTGCTCTATGCTGTTCCCTTTCACTTGTGCAAGCTTTTTCTTTATATAAACGAGTTTCTGGTTATGGAAGTTCCTGGCAGTACAATCCCTTAAAGAGACATTTCCCCGTGGAATAGCTTTTGGATTGAAAAGTAACAATGAAAATCTAAAATTATAATTATAATCTCTAAGAATAAGGCTTTGAGGGTTTACTTTTTAAAAATAAAATTGGACCGGAACTTGCTCATAAAATAACGGCGATGCTAACAGTTATTTCAGGGCAAATGGAAGAGCAATTTTCGGCAAGTGCACGTGCGCAGTCAAATGCAGAAATCCGGAAATTACTCTACCATTTGGACTGCTCCTCCGAAATCTGGGCGGGAAGGACAGCTTGCTGGCTGAATGAATGGGCCAGCGCGAACAAGCTCTCCTGTTCAGCTGGAAAAGAACTAATCTCTTCATAAAAAAGGTACGCTGGGTTTTTCAGGTCTAAACTAACTTTTAACAGGGTGGTAAGTCTTAATAACTCTCAAACAACCTCTCTGGCACTGAAAATTAACTTTTAAAACAATGGACTCTCATTACTTCTGATTTTAATTGTTGTTGGACATTTATATCTAAAAAAAAATTTTAATTTAAAAATTAATATTTTCTTTCTGTCTCTTTTATCTCTGTCTTTTAATTCAATATTTCTTACCCTCTCTTTATTTCGCTTTCTCAAACTGATTTTACATTGAATTTACTGTTGTAGCTTTCACTTTCTGGTTCTGACTCTGTGCAGCTTGTCAAGGATGCTTCAAGCTGACTGGTTGAGGGGAGAGAGTGATCCTTTCCCTGCTCACACAGCTCACAGATGCCCGGGGAAGGCAGCTGCTCTTTTTTCAGCTCCCCATTGCAGCAAGTTGGCACCCAGAAGCTCAGAGATAGTTTGTGGGCAAGTTTAAATGTAATGAGTGCCTGGCACTGTTCGTTTGCCGCTGAGCGCAATTTCCGGGCCATTATTTTTTTTCTGTCTCTTCTACAGTGTTAATTGAGTTCTGGGAGGTAATTTTAACCCCAATGAACGGGTGGGAGGTTAAAATAACAGCTTTTTGAAGCGTAACCGCAACTCGGTTCCAACACGCCCACTTCTGGTTTCACGTGTGCGTGCAGCCAAAGCCCGAAAGTCGCACCCCCAATTAATGCCAGCGGGCGGATCGTTAAAGGGACAATTTACCTACTTGAAACATGGGTTTCACTTCGTGACAATTGTTAACATCCTGAATCAATCTTGAGTATGTGCACAAGCTTATATTTTTAAGAATGATGACAAAATCTGAAATATTGGAATATTCTGCAGTCAGCTACCTGAAAGAATCACTGCATGGGTTTCCCATGGCTTCCGACTTTCGCCATTGAAATTATAGAATCATAGAAAGTTACGGCACAGAAGAGGCTATTCGGTCCATCGTGACCATGCTGGCCGAAAAAGAGATATCCAGCTTAATCCCACTTTCCTGCATTTGGTCCATAGCCTTGTAGGTTACGGTGAGAATCCCTACGTGGTCAGTTTTCGGTAAAATATTAAAATGTCTACGTGGCAAAGAAGCAGAATGCAAAATGGTTAGAAAGGGTTAATTAGTTAGTAACTGAGATTGATACAAGTGGCCTGGCCCTCCTGCTGGGCCATATGTTTGCTTAGTCAGCAGGCCTGCATTGTCTTATCAATGATAGGTCTTTGATGTGAGTCAAGGACTGGTCTGAATGTCTCCATGTTTATGGCAGATCAATATAGGGAACGAGCTTAGCCAAAGTTGAAAGACATTCCAGGTTGGGAGATAAGGAACAGAAGGAACAGGGAAGAACATTCCAAGTTGGAAAGTGAGGAAGTTATCCCCTTTGATGTCTAACAGCAGCATGATCAGCACATGGACGATCTATGATTGGCCGGCAATAATGTAACCTCACATGGCAACCTATGCCCGGCTTATGATTGGTGTTGACCCTCGTTAAGTATGTTCCAACCCTATTCATCTGTATAAAAACGTGTGGATTTCTGTATGTTGTTGTTCTTGCTCTGCCAGCATAGAGGGACTCTATCAGGAGTCCAAATCAATGCTGCAGACTAAGAACCCTGCTATTAAAGTTGTGCTGAACTTTAAAATGTATTCGACTTCAGTTATTACTGAACCAGACTGAGGGGAAAGAATCCGGATCGTCATTTGGTGGCAGCGGTGGGATCTTAACGGTCGTTCACCGAGAGTTCGCGGAGTAAGAGGCGGATTGTCTCAGACACGGAGGAAGGAAATGGCGCCCCGATGTAAGTAGTCTTAATTTACTACGTCGGTTTTCCTCCAATCCGTCAGTCTGACGACGAATCGTCCAATCGCTAACACTCGTGTGCGTCCTTACAAGATTCAGGTCAGTCTGGCGAATACACAGAAATAGCAGGAAGAGGTCAGTGGTCGAATATCACTGAGGGAATAACTTGTAAGCGGTAGGTCAGTGGTTCATATCACTGAGGGTAGTCAGGGTTTAAGTTCCTGATGATTGGATATAAACAGGAACTATTGATAAAACTTAGATGCCGAAAAAAGGCTCAGGAATTAATTTGGAAAAATAACAGAGGTACCACAGCCAAAGAACTAATTGCTTTATGGAGACAGTACTGTAAAAAAAAATGGATAGAATTAAGTGACTAGACAAATGTTTAAAAGACAGAGACCCGAAAAAGAAAGGTTGTGTTGTTTAAGTGTACTGTCCCTTTAAAAAGCCTGTCTTGATCAGTGTTTTTTTGTGTCGGTGTTGTGGGCCACGCCCCCTTCTTACTGTGTCTTGTGTGTTTTCTTCCTTTGTGTAATGTATCTGTCTTGTCGTGTGTTTAATTCTGATACTGCCGAATTAAAATTGGAGTTATTGAGGTTAAGTGACCTATTAAATTCTGGTTCTTATAAAGTGTGGGCATGTTAAATTCCAGACATGGAATCTTCAAAAAATTGGCATTTTGAATGTTTATTTTGTGATTGGCTGTGGTTTAAAAAGAGGTTAAAAATTAACGAGATACATTAAAAAACTATCTGGTATCATTGTGATAGGAAAAGTCGGAAAGCTGGAACAGCTCGCAGCGTTGATTATAATCACATCCACTAAAAGTATGTGAAAAAATAGTGTGCAAAAATATAGTATAAAGCAATCCACAAATGTGAGAAGTAAAAAAATCAGTCAAACCTGTGTGAAGTGAAATTTTGAAGGTGGAAACTTAATCTCAAAAGGGAGAAGGATCAAGTTACTCCTACCACAAGAGCAAGTTAATATTAACCCCTTCCATCCCAAGAAGCCAGACTGTCATGCCAAGACCAGTTCAAACAGATAGAAATGACCCAGTCGGTTGAGAACTGTCTGAGGCTTGCCCAGAACACAGGTGAACATGAGGTAACAATTGGTATAGGTTATATTAGTAAAATTGTCCCAATCACTCGGAAATGCCAAAGGCTACAATTGACTGAGATAAGTTTTCATGCTACAGTGAAAAATTGATAAGAAAGGAATGTAAAACAAATCATATGAAAAGGAAGCTTAGGTTAGACAATTGGAAGTCCATTACTTGAGCTATGTACTGACACAGGGTACTAAACACCTATCAGTTTTACCCTGCCACAGTATGATAAGAAAGTTTTGACAAGTTCTGGGGCTATTCAATTTTATTTGAAATCAATAGTAGAATACAAGATCTGACCAAAGAGGGGAGACCTTCCCTGACAAATTATATAACTCGCATTGAGACTGCTAAGAAAACTCAACAATTAGATCAACACCTCCTAACTCAAGTGTTAAAACAAAGAGCGACATGGAATGGAGGTGGACATCGTAAAAAGAGATAGGCAGATATGGAGACGTAAAGATCTGTGATAAGTGATATAGCAACTGCCTTTGCATCCGTTGTTAACACCATTGATTTGACAACATTAGATCAAAAGGTCAGAGATTTAGGGTCTCGCATTAAAGATATATTAAAAGATAAATGAAAATACAGATAAGGAATTGTCTGAGGATCAAATGCTGACCATATATTTGCAAAGGATAGCTACAGTGCTAGAAACACATGCCCAAACCATTAATAAATTAATAAAAGAGGAATATAACGTATCTTAGCAGGCGGCTGCTAATGATATCTGCTTAATGTGGTTACATCTTGAAAACACAGAGATTAGGACTTGGAGTTAGAAATTCCAGTCTGCAGCCCTGCGTACATCTGTATGTGGGAGAGACCGTGTTTATTTCAGACAGGCTGCGTGCTTCAGAGAGAGGGAGAGAGTGGAAATAGGCAAATTCTCTCTCCTGTTTTGTTTTCTAAATTTGTTTCGGGTATAGGGATTATTCCTTTGGATAAATAAATAATAAATGAAGATTTGACAAATTAATCACTTGGGCTCTCAAGAAGAGCCGCAATGGATTTTCTGTGTTTCTTTTAAAACAGGTGACCCTGGTTTTTTTTTGGGACCACGTGAGTGTTGATGGTGCAGGATTACCAAGAGTAGTTACAAAGTTACGGTGCAACCTTTGCTGGAGAAATTTGGTGCAGGACTGAATCCTACAGGACATATGATGTGTGCCATGGAAAATGTTCGGAAATACCATGAGGAAGAAGAGACTGGCCAGCAGAAAGTTAATATCCAAGAACACTAAGCTCATTCCTATGAGATGCTGCTAGTATGCGGAGATACATGAAGAAGATACATTGAAGAATGAGTCTCAGACAGGCTCAGTTACTTGACAACAGCACAACAGGAAAATGGTTAATGTGGTCCAGGCGAGTGAGAAATCCTTTTAAACAAGGCACTGACACATGGTCCATAGAGAAACCAACTAATTAATGAAACAGTCAGGAAACACTGGTATCAATCAAAAGGACTGAAATTAAAGTAAAAAGGGACACAGTAATTTGGATTTCCAAAATTCAGGGTTAGGTTCCCATCAGTTAACAATAAAATTGGGAGAAACAACATTTAGAAGATATCCGTACGATGGATACAAAATTACAAGATTATGAGGGGCCCAGATAAAGTAGACTGGAAGTACCTGTTTCCCCTAGCAGAGGGTTCAAGAACTAGAGGACGTAGATTTAAGCTGATTGGCTGGAACAAAATTAAAGGGATGTGTTACTAGACATGCTGTCACTGTGTGTCCACATAGTGTTGGACACAGCCCAGAAGCACAGTGTGGGTTTAACAATACCGGTACCAATCCAGATATTAACTGTACCATGGAGGCCCTAAAGGCGGATCTAAAACCCACTCAAGTGGTATATGCCGGAGAGGGCGAATACTGTGTTACAACTAATTTGAAAACGTTTAAATATGCCAATCTAACTTGTGATATTTTAAGTCCAGAATTCTACTCCATTTCTGAAGTCCTGGTTCGGATTGGACCCGAGGAACTGGTAGAGATACATCGGCATAACCTCACCACCGTACAAGTTTCTGAGAATGTCAGAAAGGACTTAAAAGAATATCAGGACACATTTGGGTATCTGACACCCCTGTTGCCTAAATACTTGGAAGCATTGCGAATGGAGATACGCCTCTCCCAGAAGGTTTATTATAACCTACAACAGGACAATAAAAACATTAAGCATGACATTGACCAAATTAAAGTCACCACCTGGTGAAATGACCTCTGGAATTTGGGACTGAATATACAGATCCATCCTTGGATTAGATTAATTTCACATGTATTAGTCGTAGTGCAGTTTGTTGTAATGTGCTTCTTGATTTTCATTGCATGTAATAAATGTAAGCAGAGGATGAAGGGTTTGGCAAAGATAGTAAAACAGAGCCTGGGTGAGAATGTCCCCATTGTCTCTGTGGTTTCAACTAAGAACACATCTTAATGGTACCGGGAGTAGCACCCACTGGGGTAAGGTGCATGTAAAAGGGAAGACAATTATAGTTTGATAGGATTATCAGATGCTCTGCCTCTCTTCCACCCGGACTGGTGGCCAACACGAAGGGAACCTGGTTAAGATGAGGTACAGCATCTAACGGGATATTGTAGGGAGAATTTGGATTAAGGGATATAATGGGGAGGGCACCAATTCACAGGTGTAAAATGGTCTGAAAGGTACCATTCAGTCTAGTTAGGCTGGAAACAAAATATAAAGCACCATAGGATATTTGACTATGTTAGCCTTTTCAAACTAACATGAATCGGTTTAGCTGACCAAGGACATTCGCAGCTTACTTGAGAGATGTTTAGAAGGAGTCTGTTCCTGAGAACAGATAAGATACAAAGGCGTATTGATGAAACATGTCTGTGTTCTATTGGGACTTCTCCAGTTCAAGAGCTAGTCATATTCATTGTTATAATTCTTATAGTTTATTGCTTACTTAAATGTTGCTGCACTGCAGAACCTGCAGAACCAGTGAGCACCGTAATAATTGGTTATCATAAAATGATAAAAGGGGGGAATGAGAATCCCTACGTGGTCAGTTTTCGGTAAAATATTAAAATGTCTACGTGGCAAAGAAGCAGAATGCAAAATGGTTAGAAAGGGTTAATTAGTTAGTAACTGAGATTGATACAAGTGGCCTGGCCCTCCTGCTGGGCCATATGTTTGCTTAGTCAGCAGGCCTGCATTGTCTTATCAATGATAGGTCTTTGATGTGAGTCAAGGACTGGTCTGAATGTCTCCATGTTTATGGCAGATCAATATAGGGAACGAGCTTAGCCAAAGTTGAAAGACATTCCAGGTTGGGAGATAAGGAACAGAAGGAACAGGGAAGAACATTCCAAGTTGGAAAGTGAGGAAGTTATCCCCTTTGATGTCTAACAGCAGCATGATCAGCACATGGACGATCTATGATTGGCCGGCAATAATGTAACCTCACATGGCAACCTATGCCCGGCTTATGATTGGTGTTGACCCTCGTTAAGTATGTTCCAACCCTATTCATCTGTATAAAAACGTGTGGATTTCTGTATGTTGTTGTTCTTGCTCTGCCAGCATAGAGGGACTCTATCAGGAGTCCAAATCAATGCTGCAGACTAAGAACCCTGCTATTAAAGTTGTGCTGAACTTTAAAATGTATTCGACTTCAGTTATTACTGAACCAGACTGAGGGGAAAGAATCCGGATCGTCATTGGCACTCCAGGTGCACATCCAAGTACTTTTTAAATGAGTTGAGGGTTTCTGCCTCTATCACCCTTTCAGGCAGTGAGTTCCAGACCCCACCACCCTCTGGGTGAAAAAAATTCTCCTCAGCTCCCATCTAATCCTTCTACCAATTACTTTAAATCTATGCCCCTTGGTCACTGACCCCTCTGCTAAGGGAAATAGGTCCTTCCTGTCCACTCTATCTAGGCCCCTCATAATTTTATATACCTCAATTAAATCTCCCCTCAGCCTCCTTTATTCCAAAGAAAACAACCCCAGCCTATCCAATCTTTCCTCATAGCTAAAATTCTCCAGTCCTGGCAACAAGCTCATAAATCTCCTCTGTACCCTCTCTACTGCAATTACATCTTTCCTGTAATGTGGTGACCAGAACAGTACGTAGTACTGAAGCTGTGGCATAACCAACGTTTTATACAGTTCTAGCATAACCTCCCTGCTCTTATATTCTGTGCCTCGGCTAATAAAGGAAAGAATCCCGTATGCCTTTTTAACCACCTTATCTACCTGTCCTGCTACCTTCAGGGATCTGTGGACATGCACTCCAAGATCCCATTGTTCCTCTACACCTCTCAGTGTCCTCCCATTTATTGTGTACTCCCTTGTCTTGTTTGCTGTCCCCAAATACATTACCTCACACTTCTCTGGATTGAATTCCATTTGCCACTTTTCTGCCCACCTGACCAGTCCATTGATATCTTCCTGCAGTCTACAGCTTTCCTCCTCACTATCAACCACACAGCCAATTTTTGTATCATCTGCAAACTTCTTGATCAAGCCCCCCACATTCAAGTCCAAATCATTAATATATACCACAAAAAGCAAGGGACCTAATACTGAGCCTTGCGGAACCCCACTGGAAACAGCCTTCCAGTCGAAAAAACAACCGTCAACCATTACCCTTTGCCTCTGAGCCAATTTTGGATCCAACTTGCCACTTTCCCTTGGATACCATGGGCTTTCACTTTTTTGATCAGTCTGCCATGTGGGACCTTGCCAAAAGCCTTGCTAAAATCTATGTATGCTACATCAAACGCGTTACCCTCATCGACCCTGTTTGTTACCTGCTCACAAAATTCAATCAAGTTAGTCAGACATGACCTTCCCTTAACAAATCCATGTTGACTATCCTTGATTAACACCTGCCTTTCTAAATGTCGATTTATGCTGTCCCTCAGAATTGATTCCAATATTTTGCCCACCACCGAGGTTAGACTGAAACGGAGGCGAGATGTAGCCGACGTTGATATGGCCCTTTAAACCTGTGATTGACACTTCTCAATAAAAGCTCAGGCATTGCAGCTGATCTCTCAGTTCTCTCAGGCAGACGTTTGGCTGAGAGTTCTTTGTGTTGGGTCTCTTTTCACTCTTCCAGCCATCACTCAGTTTAATTAAAGAATCAGAAAATAATCAACATCCTGAATCAATCTTGAGTATGTGCACAAGCTTATATTTTTTAAAATGATGACAAAATATGAAATATTGGGATATTCTGTAGTCAGGTTACTTGAAAGAATCATAAAATTTAACAATAACTTGGCTATTTTGCTAGTATAAATTATAGCACTCCAAATATGTTTCCAATTATCATCCATTCTTTATCTTTGTGTGAAACATCTCTTCCCTTTTTCTGGTTTTCTCTCTCTCCATCTTTGACAATAGTCTTTCCAAAGATATTTATTACAAGCTCGGACTCTAACAACTATTTGGATTGTGTTTCTTCTCACCCCAATTCCAATAAACACTTCATCCCTTTCTCTAATTTTTTCCTTCTCTGTTATATCTGCTCTAATAAATCTACTTTCCACACTAGAGTTCCTGACGGTCCTTCTTTTTCCTCAGCTGAGTCTTCCCTCAGCAATGATTGACAGGTCCTTTGATTAAATCCACACATTTCCCATATGCAGCAGAAAATAACTGCCAGGGACATCCGTTATGCTTTTCACCTTTTAATGCTAATGCGGGTGTTGTGAGGAAGTTCAAAATATGAATGTTACTTATATTGAACTGATCATCAAATTGCTTCTCTCCTGCTCACCCTGGTATGTGTTCCTTATTCCTGGCCTGAATCTGGGGCCAACTCTTCATGCCCTCTCTCCCCTCCCCATTCCTCCCCCTCACTGCTCCCCCCTTCCCTACTCTTCCTCTCCCCCTCACTCAGTCTGCCTTCACTTTTCTCACCCTCTCGCTTTCTCTCACCCCTCCCCTCCGTGTCTTGGTCCAATTATCTCCCTTGGTTGACCTGAAAGGTTTTATTGGTTTTGACACCCATGTGCAATGCCAGGGGAGATCAACTAGCAAAAACTGCAACCAATGAAGACAAATCTCTCCCCCACAGCACCACCATTGCATCACTTTCGACATCTCCCGGTGGAATAATAAACGTGGCCCCCACTCAACTCAGCAAAAAAATAGCAAATCAAACCACACCTACTGAGCAAAAATTGGGAACCCATCTGAGACTAAACCCCAAAAAATGACCCAAATGTTTCCCCACTGTATAGGACCACACATAGCAGAAATTCCAGGATAGGAAAACAAACCTTCTCCTCCCCACCACCGAGCAGAAATTCTGGCATAGGACCACAATCTCTCATTCCCCCCCAACTACCCCCATCTCAGAAATTGTTGATTAGGATTTAAACCAACATTCACCCCGAGACCCCCCCACCGATGTCCAAGACCCTCCCAATGGCCGAGATCTCCCCCAAAGGCCAAGACCCCCCCCCTCGATGACCGAGATCCCCCCCAGATGGCAGAGATCCACCCATCCCCCCCAATGACCGAGACCCCCCTGGGTGGCCAAGGCCACCATGATGGCCGAGACCCCCCCCTACCCCATAATCTCAGACTTACCTTCTTTCCCTCCCGATAGGCAGCCAGCCTGTCAATCTGGCTATCAAGCGGAAAACCTGAAAGCAAAAATCATTGCCTTCAATTGAGTTGCGATTTCAGATTCCGATACACTCACTTGACGTGCGGGTATCCCATGCAAAAATCTACCCACCCACCGAGTTCCTGGCTCCAGGTAAAAATCGTGCCCCTGGTTTTTGTGCACAGGGATGGTGATGATTATTAGAACTCCTGAACAAAGTTAATGGGCATTCTTTCACAATGAGTTCTTACATGTATTTTTTTTTGCTCAAGGTAACAACTGTTTTTTAAAAATATATTTATTGTACATCTTTTCTTCCTTCCCCTTTCTTTTGGTTCCTCTGTGCTACATGGGTGTATTATTGTATAGTGGTTTTGTCACTGCACTAATAATCCAGAAGGCTGGATTAATAATCCAGAGAATGTGAGTTCAAATCCCACCATGGCAGTTTGAGAACTTGGTTTAAAAAATCTGGAAATAAATATCAGTGACCATGAAACTGTCGGATTGTCATAAAAACCCAAATAGTTCACTAATGCCTTTTAGGGAAAGAAATCTGCCGTCATTACCTGTTCTAGCCTATATGTGATTCTAGTCCTACACCAACGTGCTTGACTCTTAACTGTTAGCAAGCCACCAGATGTGGCAACTTTGGATGGGCAATAAATAGCGGCCTTGCCAGCGTCGCCTGCATCCCGAGAATGAATATAGAAAATAAACACCTCTGTGGCCAGACTATTCCTAGTCATAGAATCATAGAATCATAGAAAATAGGAGCAAGAGTAGGCCATTCAGCCCTTCGGGCCTGCTCCGCCATTCAAAATGATCATGGCTGATCGTCTAACTCAGTACCCTGTTCCCGCTTTTTCCCCATATCCCTTGATCCCTTTAGCATTAAGAAATATATCTATCTCCTTCTTGAATACATCTAATGACTTGGCCTCCACTGCCTTCTGTGGTAGAGAATTGCACAGGTTCACCACCCTCTGAGTGAAGAAATTTCTCCTCATCTCAGTTCTAAATGACATACCCCGTATCCTGAGACTGTGACCCCTGGTTCTGGACTCCCCAGCCATCGGGAACATCCTCCCTGCATCTAGTCTGTCTAGCCCTGTTAGAATTTTATATGTTTAGATGAGATCACCTCTCATTCTTCTAAACTCGAGTGAATATAGGCCTAGTCGACCCAATCTCTCCTCATACGTCAATCCTGCCATCCCAGGAATCAGTCTGTTAAACTTTCGTTGCACTCTCTCTATGGCAAGCACATCCTTCCTCAGATAAGGAGACCAAAACTGCACACAATACTCCAGATGTGGTCTCACCAAGGTCCCGTACAACTGCAGTAAGACATCCCTGTTCCTGTACTCAAATCCTCTTGCAATGAAGGCCAACATACCATTCACCTTCCTAACTGCTTGCTGCACCTGAATGCTCGCTTTCAGCGACTGGTGTACAAGGACACCCAGGTCTCGTTGCACCTCCCCTTTTCCCAATCTATCACCATTCAGATGATAATCTGTTTTTCTGTTTTTACAACCAAAGTGGATAACCTCACATTTATCCACGTTATACTGCATCTGCCATGTTCTTGCCCACTCACCCAACTTGTCTAAATCACATTGGAGCCTCTTTGCATCCTCCTCACAGCTCACATTCCATCCCAGCTTTGTGTCATCTGCAAACTTGGAAATGTTACATTTAGTGCCCTCATCCAAGTCATTGATATATATTGTGAATAGCTGGGGCCCAAGCACTGATCCCTGCGGTACCCCACTAGTCACTGCCTGCCACCCGGAAAAAGACCCGTTTATTCCTACTCTCTGTTTCCTGTCTGTCAACCAATTCTCAATCCATGCCAGTATATTCCCCCCAATCCCATGTGCTTTAATTTTGCACACTAACCTCTTGTGTGGGACCTTATCAAAAGCCTTCTGAAAATCCAAGTACACCACATCCACTGGTTCTCCCCTATCTATTCTACTAGTTACATCCTCAAAAAACTCCAGTAGATTTGTTAAGCATAATTTCCCTTTCATAAACCCATGCTAACTTTGTCCAATCCCGTTAATGCCTTCCAAGTGTTCTGTTATCACATCCTTTATAATAGACTCTAGCATTTTCCTCATTACTGATGTTAGGCTAACTGGTCTGTAATTCCCTGTTTTTTCTCTCCCTCCTTTTTTAAATAGTGGGGTTACATTTGCCACCCTCCAATCTGTAGGAACTGTTCCAGAGTCTATAGAATTTTGGAAGATGACCACCAATGCATCCAATATTTCCAGGGCCACTTCCTTTAGTACTCTGGGATGTAGATTATCAGGCCCTGGGGATTTGTCAGCCTTTAGCCCCATTAATTTCCCTGGCACTATTTTTTTTACTAATACTGATTTCCTTCAGTTCCTCCCTCTCACTAGAACCTTGATTCCCTAACATTTCTAGGAGGTTATTTGTGTCCTCGTTTGTGAAGACAAAACCAAAGTACGTGTTTAATTGTTCTGCCATTTCTTTGTTCCCCATTATAATTTCCCCCATTTCTGACTGTAAGGGACCTACATTTGTCTTCTTTAATCTTTTTCTCTTGACATATTTATAGAAGCTTTTACAGTCAGTTTTTATGTTCCCTGCTAGTTTACTCTCATACTCTATTTTACCCCACTTTATCCATCTCTTTGTTCTCCTTTGCTGAATTCTAAACTGCTCCCAATCCTCAGGCTTGCCACTTTTTCTGGCAAATTTATATGTCTTCTCTTTGGATCTAATACTATCCCTAATTTCTTTTGTAAGCCACGGTTGACCCACCTTTCCTGTTTTATTTTTGCGCCAGACAGGAATGAATAATTGTTGTAATTCCTGCATACGTTCTTTAAATATTAGCCATTGCCTATCCACCGTCATCCCTTTTAGTAAAGTTCCCCAATCTATCATAGCCAACTCGAACCTCATACTTTCGTAATTTCCTTTATTTAGATTCAGGACCCTAGTTTCGGAGTCAACTACTTCACTCTCCATCTTAATAAGGAATTCTATCATGTTATGGTCGCTCTTCCCTAAGGGACCCCGCACAAGTCGTTTTCTAAGCCACCCTGAAACTAGCTGAGAGAGCCAGGGTGATTCCCCCTCCCCTCATTTGGCACCTCAACGTGGTGGTGATGCCCAAGCCCAGGAATTTTGTGTGTGTGAGCAGAAGTGTGTGTGTGTGTGAAAATATTGTAGGTTTAGATCCATATCTCAGCATTCTGTTAGGGCATTGTTTAACCACCACCCGATCCCTTCCCTACGTGTAGATTAAGTTAGTGCTCACTGTACAGCAGCAACTATTATGAACCTATGAGGTTCCAGTATCCGTAACTGGCAGCAATGAGTTAATTTTATGTTGGAATCACTTAATCTTTGTTTTTATTTCTGGATCATTAAGAACACTGAAAATGTCAGGGTCACCTTTGGGTGCAGGCCCATAAAAGTGTCCCTGTTTATGCAACTGTGAAATTTATTTAAGATGTTCATGTGCAATTATTAATGACATACATTGTTGCATGAGAATGCAAATGGCTCATTATAACTTCCAGTAATATGTATCCACTGTCACGAGGTTTAAAGTTGCCCCAACGAGTCAAAGATTTGGGGCATTATCTTTTGGAATTTAGTGGCATCACAGTAAATTGCCAAATACACACTTAAAATGGAGAACAAATTGGCACTCGCCATTAAAAACATTGAATCAGACAAGAAATCCTCTGGCAGGAAGATCGGTAACCAGAGGTCAAAGATTTAAGGTGATTGGCAAAAGAACCAGAGTGGAGATGAGGAGAAATTCATTAATGCAACGAGTTATGATCTGGAATGCACTGCCTGAAAGGGTGGTGGAAGCAGATTCAATAATAACTTTCAAATGTGAATTGGATATATACTTGAAAAAGAAAAATTTGCAGGGCTATTGGGAATGAGTGGGGGAGTGGGACTAATTGAATAGCTCTTTCAAAGAGCCAGCACAGGCACGATAGGCTGAACGGTCTCCTTCTGCGCTGTACGATTTTAGCATTCTATGAATCAGGCAAGAAACAAAAGCATGTGGAATCATCCCCTCTCTACAAATAAGGATAAAAAAGCAATTAAAATATTGCCGTTCTTCAATTCCATTTGGCCAGCACTACCACGTGTTTTATTTTTCCCCAGCACCACAGCTACACACTTCACAGCAAATATCTGTGGCTAACATAGTGGGACAGTCAAAACAAACACAGTAATGCAGTATGCAAAAAGTACAATAGTTGCTGTGCTTACTTGGCGACAGCAAAACATTATTTCCCAGTTAATTCTTGATATACTGCGACTGCTTTTCGTCGGATCGAACGAGTGACACTTGAACAGATATTACAGGCGTGCCGGCTGATTGAATAAGAGTACAGTGTTTTTTGCTAGTTCATCAAAGGTGCCTTAATTAATTTACTACTGGGTGCACATTGCTACTGTAGCAGCAGGATTATTTATGGGACAACGCTGCCCGACACTCACGTCCTTAATTTTTTCCTAAAATACGTTTCAAACTTCACAAAGAATTCGATTTTGTTTTGAAGTGAAGCACCAAGAATACACATTTTTTTTAATTCGTAGTCATACAAGTATCAATACAGCTGAATTCAATAGCACATGACCATTTTGTCAAAATGCATAGACAGTGCCTTACATCTATGCTGTGAAAATGCATCTGTGCATAACAACGTTCCAATTAAAGTCTGCCGCAATCTTTTAGCTTACATCAATGTTGAAACGAAAACGCGATGTCGAACTTCGGCATGCAAATTAAAAAGCCATTGGCCCATTAACAGTCATTGCTTTTAAATACAAGTTTTGAATTGACTGATTGCATATTTAGATTCCCCGCCCCCCTCCCTCCCCTTTACAAACAAGTAGCACTGTGGTGCGTCAAAGAGCCTGGGTAACGCTACTAGTGTAAGTTTGCTATTAAATGCACGACAGTAAAGGTTGGATTCTGATATGTGATTAACAGTGTAGAATGGTCCATTGCAAGGTTGACTCATTGGTTTATTTTCAGGCCAAGACACAGGGCAAGCTCAGACTTCTGGATTTTACCGTCCTGGTTCTCATCACAGTGGCGCAGTAGACTTTCGCGGAACTTGTCGAGGTCAACTCCACTGATACTCGACTGAAGACAAGAAAAATGAAGTTACCAAGGCAGTAATGATACATTGTTGTGGCGTGATTTTGAACTCAGCAAGATACAATGGGGCTGATTTTCATGTCTTTAATGCCCCATGTGTGCTCGTAGCTGCAGATCTCCACCCCTTTTGCATGGGACATACATTTCCATCAAGCTGTGCTTAGGAAGCTCCCACACAAAACAGGCGGGAGCTTCATAACATTATTATAATGAATGCCGACAGCACAAAACTAGGTGGGATTGTGAGTTGTGAGGAGGATGCAAAGAGGCTTCAAGGCAATTTAGACAAGTTGAGTGAGTGGACAAATACATGGCAGATGCAGTATAACATGGATAAATGTGAAGTTATCCACTTCGGAAGGAAAAACAGAAAGGCAGAGTATTATTTAAATGGTGATAGATTGGGAAATGTTGATGTGCAAATGTTGGGTGTCCTTGTACACCAGTCACTGAAAGCAAACATGCAGGTGCAGCAAGCAGTTAGGAAGGCAAATGGTATGTTGGCCTTCACTGCAAGAGGATTTGAGTACAGGAGCAAGGATGTCTAACTGCAGTTATACAGGGCCTTGGTGAGAGCACACCTGGAGTAATGTGTGCAGTTTTGCTCTCCTTACCTAAGAAAGGACATACTTGCCATAGAGGGAGTGCAACGAAGATTCACCAGACTGATCCCTGGGATGGCTGGACTGTCGTGTGAGGAGAGATTGGGTCGACTCGGCCTATATTCACTCGAGTTTAGAAGAATGAGTGGGGATCTCATTGAAACATATAAAATTCTGACAGGGCTAGACAGACAGGGAGGATGTTTCCCCTGGCTGGGGGGTCTAGAATGAGGGGTCACAGACTCAGGATACGGGGTAGGACATTTAGGACTGAGATGAGGAGTAATTTCTTCACTCAGAGGGTGGTGAACCTGTGGAATTCTCTACCACAGAAGGCTGAGGAGGCCAAGTCACTGAATATATTTAAGAAGGAAATAGATAGATTTCTAGACACAAAAGGCATCAGGGGGTATGGGGAGAGAGCAGGAATATGGTATTGAGATGGAGGATCAGCCATGATCATACTGAATGGCGGGGCAGTCTCGAAGGGCTGAATGGCCTACTCCGGCTCCTATTGTCTATGTTTCTACATAATTGCGCCTTCCAGACCATTTTCAGATCAGTGCCAGGTGCAAATCTCACCCACATATAATGGCTGTCCAGGGTTGCTAGGCACTGAGCTGTATATGGCAATAAGTTTAAAGGGACTTGAAGCAAGATTCATTCAACAGTTTGAACGCCATTTCTGCTCCACCTTTGTCCCTTTTTCTCCCTGCTGGCATTAAGGTTCTTGTGAGTCTTTGTGCCAATTGGTACAATTCTGTTTTTGCTCCCAGCACCATTACCGGCATCAATGGGTATCTCGAAGGGAATTCCCTATCTGACATGCTTGGTAGAGGGATGTTAGGTAAATCAGGCTGCATGAGAAGTGCTCTGTGCTGGTATCTACACATCCACATCCGAAGACAGACCTCGCTTTGGCAGACAATTAGAACATGTAGAGACAGCTGTTCCCACGGGAAGCTGGGACAGCAGACCTGCTAGCACAAATACTTCATGAAAGAAGGCACGGTTGGGTGATCACCATCCACCAAAATCTGTTTGACTACAACCAAAATGCCATCAACCATATTTGTAAGCATTGCTGCACTTACCTGGTAACCATTGGGGGAACTGTTTTCAGAGTCCAGTTCCACAGATAGCCAGATGCAGAGCTGTGCCATCTGCTGGCAGGACACCTGCAGCCACTATGCAACATGCAGTGGCACTGCCAGTACACTGTTTTAGCCAGCTGCAATGCAGAATTATGGGGATGTGGTCATGAAATAGCACAGGGGCCAACTCTCCTCACAGCCATCTTATATGGCACCACATGTAATTCAGCAGCCATGAACAACAACAACTTGCATTTATAAAATGCCTTTAACGTAGTAAAATGTCCCAAGGTGCTTCACAGGAGCGTAATCAGACAAAATCTGACACCGAGCTACTTAAGGAGACATTAGAACAGGTGACCAAAAGAGTTAGGTTTTAAGGAGCATCTTAAAGGAGGGGAGAGAGAGGTAGCGAGGTTTGCGGGGGGCGGGGGGAGGTGGAATTCCAGAGGTTAGGGCCTAGGGAGTTGAAGTCAAACAAGCCATTGAGTCTCTATCACTTGCCTGCAGACTCATGTTTGCATATTGGGTTTCCTTCTCCTTCATTTTTGCTCGTCACTTCTTAACTCTCTCTTCCTTCAATCTCGGCAAAAACTGACAATGGGTTGAGATGCCTTTTGAATTTTTGTCCCTCTATTCTGATGCTTCCCTTTAACTCACCACATCCCTTTACACTTTTCACTAGTGGGCTCCCTGCATCTAGAGCTCTGAATAATTATGCAAATGGTGACCCAAGAAATGTAATTGTTCAAATTAGCACAATACCATTCAGCCAGGATTAGCACCAATTCCTAACTATTTAGTTCACACCCGGTAGACAAACAATTGGCTTCAAGTAGACATACTAACTATCTAGTTGTGCTAATGTATATGTGTGGGGTTCTAGTCACAAAGAGGCAGCACAGATCTTATGTCTTAACGGAGCATTCTGACAGTGAAGAAACTTTGCACAGCTATTGGTTGTCACAAGTTGCAAGATAAAAACAAAATGTCTTATTTTGGAATTAGTTCAGTGCTTTAAAATGTAATCGTACTATTTTGAACAAAATAGGAAGCATCTGTACAGTGTTCTGCACTGACAACAGCTGCCTATTCCCACAGTGACAGGAAGTTTTTTTTTTATTCGTTCACGGGATGTGGGCGTCGCTGGCAAGGCCGGCATTTATTGCCCATCCCTAATTGCCCTCGAGAAGGTGGTGGTGAGCCGCCTTCTTGAACCGCTGCAGTCCGTGTGGTGACGGTTCTCCCACAGTGCTGTTAGGAAGGGAGTTCCAGGATTTTGACCCAGCGACAATGAGGGAACGGCGATATATTTCCAAGTCGGGATGGTGTGTGACTTGGAGGGGAACGTGCAGGTGGTGTTGTTCCCATGCGCCTGCTGCCCTTGTCCTTCTAGGTGGTAGAGGTCGCGGGTTTGGGAAGTGCTGTCGAAGAAGCCTTGGTGAGTTGCTGCAGTGCATCCTGTGGATGGTGCACACTGCAGCCACAGTGCGCCGGTGGTGAAGGGAGTGAATGTTTAGGGTGGTGGATGGGGTGCCAATCAAGCGGGCTGCTTTATCTTGGATGGTGTCGAGCTTCTTGAGTGTTGTTGGAGCTGCACTCATCCAGGCAAGTGGAGAGTATTCCATCACACTCCTGACTTGTGCCTTGTAGATGGTGGAAAGGCTTTGGGGAGTCAGGAGGTGAGTCACTCGCCGCAGAATACCCAGCCTCTGACCTGCTCTCGTAGCCACAGTATTTATATGGCTGGTCCAGTTAAGTTTCTGGTCAATGGTGACCCCCAGGATGTTGATGCTGAGGGATTCGGCGATGGTAATGCCGTTGAATGTCAAGGGGAGGTGGTTAGACTCTCTCTTGTTGGAGATGGTCATTGCCTGGCACTTATCTGGCGCGAATGTTACTTGCCACTTATCAGCCCAAGCCTGGATGTTGTCCAGGTCTTGCTGCATGCAGGCTCGGACTGCTTCATTATCTGAGGGGTTGCGAATGGAACTGAACACTGTGCAGTCATCAGCGAACATCCCCATTTCTGACCTTATGATGGAGGGAAGGTCATTGATGAAGCAGCTGAAGATGGTTGGGCCAAGGACACTGCCCTGAGGAACTCCTGCAGCAATGCCCTGGGGCTGAGATGATTGGCCTCCAACAACCACTACCATCTTCCTTTGTGCTAGGTATGACTCCAGCCACTGGAGAGTTTTCCCCCTGATTCCCATTGACTTCAATTTTACTAGGGCTCCTTGGTGCCACACTCGGTCAAATGCTGCCTTGATGTCAAGGGCAGTCACTCTCACCTCACCTCTGGAATTCAGCTCTTTTGTCCATGTTTGGACCAAGGCTGTAATGAGGTCTGGAGCCGAGTGGTCCTGGCGGAACCCAAACTGAGCATCGGTGAGCAGGTTATTGGTGAGTAAGTGCCGCTTGATAGCACTGTCGACGACACCTTCCATCACTTTGCTGATGATTGAGAGTAGACTGATGGGGCGGTAATTGGCCGGATTGGATTTGTCCTGCTTTTTGTGGACAGGACATACCTGGGCAATTTTCCACATTGTCGGGTGGATGCCAGTGTTGTAGCTGTACTGGAACAGTTTGGCTAGAGGCGCAGCTAGTTCTGGAACACAAGTCTTCAGCACTACAGCTGGGATGTTGTCAGGGCCCATAGCCTTTGCTGTATCCAGTGCACTCAGCCGTTTCTTGATATCACGTGGAGTGAATCGAATTGGCCGAAGACTGGCTTCCGTGATGGTGGGGATATCGGGAGGAGGCTGAGATGGATTATCCACTCGGCACTTCGGCACTCCCTCCCTAACAGCAATGTGGGAATACCTTCACCATTCGGACTGCAGCGGTTCAAGAAGGCAGCTCACCACCACCTTCTCAAGGGATGGGCAATAAATGCTGGCCTTGCTAGTGATGCCCACATCCCAAGAATGAATAAAAACATTTTTTGAATAATAACCATTTTTTGATGCCTCTCGCATAATCTCTGCTAAGAGACCTTTCTTAATGTATCTAAAGGATAAATGACTGAAGAAGAATCCAAGAAACAAATCCTGCTTTCCTATTAATATTGGTGCTGCTAATATTGATATTTAATGTTAGACAAAATGCAAATACATTTGAAATTCTGATTGCTCTGAGCAATTATATATTAAACAGATTTTAAAAAAAATTGAAATATGAATTCACTTTTGTGTAAACTCACCTTCACCAATTCCATCATGTCCTTTACAAATCCATCTACTTCAGGACCTTCCAGAGCTCCTGTTTTACTCTGTAGCAGAGCAAACAGTCGGGAATCAACACAAGGTTTGGTGAAAATTCATTATTCCATATATCACAAGATCAGTTCAGATAAGGAAGGCCTAGCAGTCCATTTGATCTCATCTTTCCAGAATACAAACTCTACTGTCTTCCCTTTACAGCATGCAATTGTTTTTAAATAGTCTCCAGCACCCTGTCCAGCTGTTTATTACTCTACATTTTGAAAAACAGGAACCTCACTTATTGTTGGCAGTACAAATAATAAGAGCTTGAGCTCTGGCTCTCAATCCCGTTCTACAGTTGGCCAAGAGGGTCCGCATTTACAGCAGGACAATTCATCTGTATTCAATTCTCTCTTGACCGTATAAGGAATATCGTGTACATGTGTGGGCCTCCATCCAACAGTCTATCCAGGACCTACTCTCAACAGGTGCGAGAAGTGGGGCAGAGCCTCTGATTCCCAAACTCAGCCCTGATTGGTTGAGCAGGACCAACCAATGTAATCATTCATTGCCCATTATTTTGCATTACGAATAATCCACATTCATATACATTTCTCATCACCATTACGTACTAGGCTTAATTCATGTAACCAACACCACCAAAAACAGATTAAGTGGCCATTCATCTTATTGCTGTTTGTGGGATCTTGCTGTGCACAAGGTGTTTACCTACTGTGTTTTCCTAAGTAACAACAGTGACTCCACTTCGAAAATAATTCATTGACTGTGAAGTACTTTGGGATGTCTGGGGATGTGAAAGACACTATATAAATTTTCTTTATATATATTCCATATTTTCATGATATAAAACTTTTCCCACTTAAATTTGATTGTTATTGAAGAGGGCAGATCAGAAAAAGCATCAATCTTCTCCTCAAAGGACTCAGAAACAGCTGTCAATCGAAGACACTGCCCTAGGCTGTGGCCTATCCTTTGAACTCTGACCAGGTGACTTGTGAATACCCCCTGCAGATCCTGAAACAAAGGTGATAACCCTCTCAGCATTTAACTAAACGATAAGGCCATTCATCAATATTGAACGAAGGCAATCTCTGATAATGGTCTAAGATGAGTGTCATTGAATGTTACGATTCTGGCCATTTGACACCTGAAGCTACTATTGGCCTCAGTTTAACAATTGCACTACTGAAGAGTGATGCAGCCAATTTGTCTAGGACTCAATTGATATGTTTTTCTTTGCGAAGTACCTGGTGTGATGCTGTTTTACCCTCTTTTCAATATGAAAATACAAGTTAAAAAAAAAAATCAGCATAGGCAAAACTCCGTTTTGCAACACCTGGCACCTGGTTAATGATTTGGGTACATCACATCCTTCACTATATCAGCCCTCGACTGAGGGCAGAATTCTTACTGAAGATCCTTTTAGATGAAACTATACAGCATTGCTCAGTGATCTCATTTATCTCCTTTTAATTTGATCAAACCCCCATTCAGAGATTTACCTTTAAGAAGCTATGGATAGCTTTAGAATATGACTGAGAGAGCGAAGGATAGTTAATCAATTAACAGAATTAATTTAAGGTGGTCTATATAATTAGTCATGGTTTTAATCTGATTCAATATCTAGTAAATAGATTTGCTTCTTCAATTGTAAACAATTTTACAACACCAAGTTATAGTCCAGCAATTTTATTTTAAATTCACAAGCTTTCGGAGGCTTCCCCCTTCGTCAGGTGAACGAAGGGGGAAGCCTCCGAAAGCTTGTGAATTTAAAATAAAATTGCTGGACTATAACTTGGTGTTGTAAAATTGTTTACAATTGTCAACCCCAGTCCATCACCGGCATCTCCACATCATTGCTTCTTCAAGGCATACAATTCTTTATTCTTACTTGATCTTCTGTCAAGTGATGATTTATTTCAGTCAATTGGTGTGTGTTGTACTTTAGTCAATAGGTATCTATTAACACCTGGTAATGCTTATCTATGTAGTCAGGCCTAGTCAACATACTTAATTTTTAAATCGCAGTCAATAGTGCTTATCTCACTATTAAGATTTAATTAGCATTGGCCGCCAGCGCAGTGGGTGATAGCACTGTAAGTTGTGGTACTGGACCATACAGGTGAGATATCCCAGGTTTGCTTCCATACCTCTGCTGAATTAGCTGCTTTCAACATGAGCGACAATGGGAAAAGTCACTTGGCCTCAGCGTGCCTGAGCCAGGGGCCATTGTGGAGCATCAAATTTCTGACATCTACCCACTGCCCACCGCTGGGTCAAATGGGCTCAAATGTAATGGCTTTTTCACTGACTTGCCTGCTGTTGCTTCAGAGTAAATTTTGCAAACGTCTACTCCCAGTGTGGAGCCACGCTGATGGGAAAACTGGACATGGAAGTTGGCATGCCCAGATTAGAGCCCCGCCCAATTTTTATCATTCATAGATTGTATTGTATGATCAGCTTTTAAACAACTAGATAAGAGAAGTGTTGGCGTTGTCATTGTGTATCGATGTACAACTTTGTGTATGGGTGCTTGCTGCTGCAGACACAGGATGATGCACAACATATTTTACAATTCAGTCATAATGTGCTGTTGCTATGCACAGCAAGAATCCTTATGCCTTACGAGACATGAAATTAGTCAGTTATATAAAAACTGATCATAGAATAAGTTTAAAAGGCATTTCAACAACAACTTGCGTTTATATAATGCCTTTAACATAGTAAAATATCCCAAGGCACTTCAATATAAATAACATTAATATAAATAAAATTTCAGTATAAATAACATTGAAATTGATGGTAAATGTGTACTGTGTATTAATTAATTAAACCCTTTGAGCACATTTGCTTAGATTCCCATCTTCAGTGTCCCAGCGTACATCTTATTTTCCCGGAATTCAGGTGCGGATCCTCAACAATTTTCCATTCATTAAAATTATTGGATGGAAATTCAGAGGGGTGGAGGCACCCCACCTTCTCATAGCTGCTCCAGGCAGGTGAAGCTCTATGCCAGGACTTTGAAGGCAACAGAGTGGGCCATCTTGTTATATGTATAAAGCTATAAATTACTCCCGTATGGACCTCAATATCATAACTTGAAATGGCAACTGAGGTCTCCAAAACTTACCTGAAAGAAAAATAAAAATAAAGAACTTGCATTTTTATAGCGCCTTTCACGACCTCAGGACTTCCCAAAGTGCTTTACTGCCAATTGAGTACTTTTGAACTGTAGTCAATGCTGTAATGTAGAAAACGCGGCAGCCAATTTGTGCACAGCAAGGTCCCACAAACAGCAATGTGATAATGACCAGATAATCTGTTCTTAGGTGTTGGTTAGAATTAGTTCATTCTTTTGTAACAGAATGTATACTAAAATACACTGGATTTTCTATTTTGCTAGAAATCTGTCTATGTGCACGCACATACCCAAAGCACAGACATTTCAGAGTAAAATACTTAGTTAAGAAGATAAAACCCACCACATCATAATGTGAGAAAATCTTCTCAAAGTCTCGGCGTCTGTCCTCCAGGCTACAGTCCTACATACAAGAGGCAAAAAATTAATGACAAACACTAGTATTTTTTTTGAAAAAGTGAGAGTGTTGCATGATTTGCCAAAATTTTGACTTATCAACATAAAAATACTATTTTTGAAAATTAAACAGATTTTTAGCTGAAAAACAACAGCTCTGGAGTTTCATTCATGACAATTCTGGATTTGTTTAATAAAAAAAGATTTAGGTAAAAGCACTTTCCCAAAAGGAAGAAAAATGCGATAGCTGGGACATCGGATGAACTGGTACTGTACAAGGAACAATTTATTTGGGAAGGTGAAGAAATGAAGGGATGAGCAGGAATGATTCAGAATCAAAACTTGTCAAACTTAAAAGTGAAAATTAAAAAAAAAATCTTTTAATGAATTTTGTGCTACTCAAACTCATGCTCTCCCAGGTTCAGGTGCAACATGTCTATATGCAGAATGAGGTTACCTAGTCTACCAGGGCTACCTCTTTGGCCTGGAATTTCCTCGGAGCTTCTCCCATTCCGCTGCCATCACTTTGCTGGATGTGGGTTGGAGTTTATGCACGTGTTACAGGGTTTCTGCCGCACTTCCGGCAAAGTTCCGGCGGTGGAAACAAGCTCAGAGGAAATTCCCGGCCTTTGCAGCCAATTCAAGAGCGACGTTGGGAAATGCTTGGGAGAAGGTTGCCAGAATGATGCACCCTGAGTCGGGCAGTTGTACATACCATGAGGAAGAAAAATAAATTTAAAGTGGGTCACACAGGGAAGAACATGCGAGATTACATTTTTGCAAAGCTCCTTCTGCTGGCAAGAAAAAAATTGGCATTCACTCCTGAATCGTGTTACCAGATTAATATGTTAAGACAAACAATGCATTTAAGGAATCACTGATGGGACCTATATGACCTGGGATTTCCCTTATATGTTTATACATTTCGGTACGGTAGTGTTGTGGTTATGTTACTGGACTAATAATCCAGAGAATGTGAGCTCAAATCTCACCAAGGCAGTTTGAGAATTTGAATTCAGTTTAAAAAATAAAAAGCTGATATCAGTGAAAGTGACCATGCAGCTGTCAGACTGTCGTAAAAACCTAACGGGTTCACTAATGTTCTTTAGGGAAGGAAACCTGCCGTCCTTACCCGGTCTGGCCTACATATGACTCCAGTCCAACACCAACACGGTTGACTGCTCTCTGGTGTGGCCTAGGAAAACGCTCAGTTGTATCAAACCACTCAAGGCAACTAGGAATGGGCAATAAATGCTGGCCTTGCCAGCGACGCCCGCGTCAAGAACGAATAAAAAGAAACATTTGAAACGAGCTGCACTAATGAGCAATAAGGAGAATGGGCTATGTATCCATATTGTACAGTAGCACAGGTGAATGTTAGCTTTAGGTGCTGAAGCTTTCCTCCAGCATCTGTTGTTGTTTTTGCTCCCACCAAAGTATTTTGATCAAGTTGGATCCTAGACCAGGACACGAGTTTGAATCCTCATTTCAACTGATAATCATACTCAATCCCTCCTGGGAGGTGACCCTCATCCACCTCAGCTCAATCATTTGTGAGAGGGGAAGCTGCCCATGCGGAGAGAGCATCCCTGATGTTGTAAGGGCTGTATGTTTTGCAGGTACTGTACAGAATCCATACATGTCAATCTAGAAAACTCTCAAAAGCTGACTTCTCAACTAATAATCCAAAACAGTTCTATGGCTGGAGCTACTGCTTTACAAAATAGGTTAAATTCTGCTTTATTATGTGGGATTCCTAGAGTCTCACCAGTTTTTTTTGTGGATCATATTGTACAATTCAACCCACTTCTGTGTGAAAAACAAAACCTAAAGTCCTTGCTTATGACGTGAAATCAAGTAGTTTTGCTGAGAGTGCACTGGGATGAGAGCTTGTATTAATCAGTATGGTGGAGTCTGCCTCCATGTCACTTGTGACAATTATGTAAACAACTTAAAAATATAATAGATTTAGAGTACCAATACATATCCACAATAGCTGCAGTGTCTTCACAAGTAATGAAGGAAAATCTCCGCAATTTTTGCGACGGAATGTTGGGATTACCCGTGGCTCATGCCTCACTGCACTCTCAGTGTAACTACATCAAAAGCCCACATTCAAACTTGTTTTGACTCATCGGCTTTTTGGGGCTGTTTCAGCTTTTTTTTTTAAGGCTGCTGGTCAGCTTTCGATAGTTTTCTGGCACACTGACCTCAAAAGCTCCAAACTAGGAGAAGCATCGAGTCTACAGCACAGAAACAGGCCATTCGGCCCAACTGGCCTAGGCCGGCGTTTATGCTCCACATGTGAAACCATTCCTTCGTTTACATGTTTGGCACAGTATCTGGAAAAACACTTTACCAAGTGACAATGTGACTTTCAGTGGCATGGAACTCCATGCACTACCATTAAACCAGTGCCCCAGCTCCAAGCTATCCAGTGCAGACAGGCCCTACTCAGGCAATGAAAGCACTCGGATGAAACATACTCTACCCCTTATAGTCAGGCTGCAGAGTGGTTATAGAAAAGGTTTACATACTTTGTTATCTGAGACATGCTTTAAAAGTAAAGTTGAACTTACATTTATTTTGAACTGTAAAAGGAAATTTTCCTCCAGTGACAGAATCCTTCAAAAGCCCAAAAATAAATCAATGGTTAATCCAAATCATAGAATAATACATAAAGAACATTTAGCAACAACATGCATAACTAAGGACCTCAAATAGATTGGGGTCATGGCGCGGTCAAGATGGTAGGCAGAAGTCCCGTCCCCATCCTCTTCCAGCGATGAACCTGTCATGAGGGAAAATCCAGCTCCTATTCTCAAAACCTACCCCTACATGTTGTAACGAGTCTGCATTCCCAGTACAGAGCTTGGTGTTGGGATCGCATATTGGAAATTTGGGCGCAGCGGTCAGCTCACCTGTAGTAATTTCCCGTCTACTAATTTTAATGGACAGAAAACGAGCTCTGACCCTGAATCATAGTATGCGCTTTTAGTGAGTGAGCTAGGTGGTTTTACTAATCCCAAAAACAGCTGCATACAGGAAAGTGAGCAGGTGTCGGTGCACTGCAAGGCTGGAATCTATTCAAAGGGTTCAATGGTCCTTTGTACCTTCGGTGTATCGAAATCGTAAAAGTTTTTATTAAGCCCGGTTCATGATTTTCATGTATCTAGTGTATAAGGTAAATCTTCACCCTCTAAGATGGTTCGACCATGTGCAGCAAAATGGTTCACGTTGGATAGGCCATGTTGGAAAGAAGTAAACTACAAGGGTACAGTAGTGTAGTGGTTATGGCACCTTACGTCGAGAGTTCAAATCCTACTAAATTCAATAAATCTGGTAATTTGTGGGCTGGCACCAGAAAATGACCAGGAAAGCTGCTGGAATGTTGTAAAAACCCAACTGGTTCACTACTGTCCTTCTGGAAAGAGAAGCTGCCACCCTTACCTGGTCAAGACTACATGTGACTCCAGTTCCACATTACACGGTTGATTCAACATCCTCTGAGGTGGCCTAGCAAGCCTCGCAGTTGTTCAGCGATGCTAGGGATGGGTAATAAATGCAGCCTTGCCTATAGCTCGAGAACTGATATATATAAAAAAAACTGACCGCTGGATTAGGGATTCAAAATGGCATCAGTGACTTTCATTTAATCAATTGCCTATTTTTCCAAGTTTTGTGTGGTATTTTTCCCCCTTTTTTGGGTTTTCCAAGCCAGGAAAGTGGGGGGGGGGGGGGTAGAAAAGATGAAGGAAATTGCCTCTACAGCTCTATATAAAAAAAACTCCTCTGAAACCCATGATGCCCTTACCTAATAAAAGTCGATCCATCTCAGTCTTTAAAGCTCCAATTGGCCCAGCATCCACGGCCTTTTAACGGAAGAGAATTCCAGATTTCTACCACCCGTTGTGTGAAAAAGTGCCTCCTGATTTCACTCCAAAATGGCCTGTCTCTAATTTTAAGATTACGTCCCTTCGTTCTTGATTCACCGACCAGAGGAAACAAGTTTCTCTGCATCTACCCTATCAAATCCTTTTAACATTTTAAACACCTCGATTAGATCACCCGTCAATCTTCTATATTTAAGGGAATACAAGCCAAGTTTATGCAACCTGTCCTCATAATCTAATAATGACGAAGTGCATTTGGGCTGTAATATTTGTTGCTATGCCACATCAATGGCTTTTAATAATGTTTGAAAAATTAATATGCTAGCACCATGGGATCAGGTAAAGTAACATTTGTGCGTGTGTGTGCATATTTGCTGCCAAAACTTCACTGCGAAGTTCACAACTATTACTATAGTAAATCTAACCAAGTTACCGTAAGGTCATTGAGATTTATTTAAGCAGGAATGCTAGCCTTTTTTTAAAAGCAGAAAAAGGGAGAGGGAAGAATTGGGAAGAAGAGTCTTAAGCAAACAAAGACTTTCTTGTTCCCTTTGTATGAGATCCATATCAGGTGGGGGTGGGCGGGGGGCGTGAGAGAGAGAGAAAGAAAGAGAAAAGACAGAAAAAGGAGATAAACAAACAAGAGGGGGAAAACAGAATGAGAGAATGGAAGGCAAGCAGAGAAACAGTTACTGGAGGAAAGAGACACTTTTTAAAAAATGTTTTTGTCTGAGCACCACCTCAGAAGATTGATTAGCTGTTAAATTTGCCTTCTTGAAGGCTGCAACTTATTCTGGGATATGGTTCCACAGGCACTGCCCAGCACCTGGTATCTCACTCAAGTGACTGTTCTTCATGTGTGAACCTGGACAGTGGTAGTCAGTGTTCGTCTGTGAGGGCATCACAGTTGAATCCCACCCTGTGCTACACGTGAACCTAGCTAGCAGGGGATCACTGAGTCGTGATCAGGAGAAGAAGTCTTCTTGCCTCCCTAGCCTGTGGATGCTGAGCACCCCCTCCACTGTCGGCCTGCCTGGGATCGGCTGATTCAACACAGACCAGGGATCCAGCTGGGAGCCACATCAGGCATTCTCTGGCATATCTACTCTGATGATATTCTGATGATCTACTCTGATCAAAATACTTAATTGGCAGGGAAGCACTTTGGGATGTCCTGAGGTTGTGAAAGGCGCTATATAAATGAAAGTTCCCTTTATGACACCCTGGCTTAGTCTTCCACCAGCCCTACCACATACTGTCCTCCCCCTGGCACTTTCCAGTGCCAGCGCAGGAGATGCAGCATCTGCCCATTCACCATGTCCAGGGCTCCAAACACTCCTTCTGGGTGATAGCAATTTTCGTGTACTTCCTCCAACCTGGTACACTGTATTTGCTGCTTATGATGCGGTCTTCTCTACCTTGGGGAGACTATACGCAGATGAGCTGACCGCTTTGCTGAACACCTCTGCTCTCTCTGCAAGTGCAATCTTGAGCTTTCTATTATTTGGAATTTCAATTCCCCTTTCCGCTCCCACTTTGACCTTTCTGTCTTTGGCCTTCTGCACTATTCCATTGAAGCTCAACACAGGTTCAAGGAACAGCACCGTGAGGGAAAAATTGGATTGGGCCTATTATTGGGCAGGGGTAGCACGATCCGCTATTACCCCGGGCCCGATGGCCCCTGCGCAGGCAGGACGAGGCTTTCGTCAGGCCTGAGGACTTACCTTCAAGCAGCGTTCCGAGTCAGCGTTGACACGAGGATTCAATGCAGTTCGCACTTTCCACCAGCAGGAAGAAGCCCCAATCTCTCAAAGGCAGGCTGTCTCTTAAAATTCTCTTAAAGGTAGCTAGTACCTGTTATTTGCTGAAAATAACAGTCTGCTGTCTGCATGGAGTCTGAACGGAGATCAGACATCGCACATACAAAATACAGATGCAGCTCCAGTCCCTATGTTTACAAACTGATGAGTTATGTTAAAACATTGAATAAAGGTTGCGCACTACTAAATCCCACATCCTCCAATCTGCATGCCAGACCTCACAAATCTGCCGATCTGAGTTTGTCCCAGGCCTGCGAGAGTGCGTGCACCAAGGTTCTCTGCTGAAGCACTAGGGGCCTTGGTGCAAGAGGTGGACAGAAGGAGGGACATCCTATGTCTATATCCGCTGGCAAGGTGTGTGGTGGGGGGGGGGGGGGGGGGAGGAATCAAGAGGCCCTCCAGACATATACCCAAAAGACAGTGGGAGGCAGCAGAGGACAAAGTCAATGCCAGGTACACAGCATCATGAACATGGATGCAGTGCAGGAAGAAGTTCAATGCTTTGACATGAGTGGTCAAGGTGAGTGAGGTCAACTGTCAAGTGGCGTCTCCTACCAAATACATCACGCACTATACCCTCCATCACCCACATACCAATAAACTCTTTCAATCAATACTGATAGAGAATTATTAGCTGTCACTGGGACCGATAGAGATGGGTAATAATAAAGATAAGGGCTATTATGCAATGTGGCACCAGGGGGCAGCAGTGGGAGAAACCACCGTCAGTCAAGCTGTGTATGTGCAGAACCCTCTTGCTTCGGCAAAAGTCTGCCCTTCGTCCAATCAGGACGCGACAGTGAATGACTCAGCTGCTGTAAAACCCAGGGGACCAATCACAGCATTACAACTCAGATCACCTGATGTCGGTGAGCCAATGGTATGTGAACTGTATAGGGAATACTGTATTAAAAACCTTTCTTTGTTCGTTCGTTGATGACTGCCACCATGACTGATGTACTGTAATAAAGTTCACCTGAAGTTACCACCGGACTCAGAACCTTTTTTATGAGGTCTTACAAATACTCAACTCTTCCAATCAGATGCTTCCTCTCACCCTTACACAATACCACTGTTGCAAGCCGTCCACCCACAACTCACAGGCCACACACACTGGCAACTATTCAACCATGACAGGCACATCACCCAGACACACGTCCCGCTTTCTTGCAGGAGAAGGTGCCGCATATCATGAGGCAGCAAGTGGCAGTGGCATTTAGCCCCTCGAGCCTGTTCCACCATTCAATGAGATCATGGTGGACCTGTGACCTAACTTCACATACCCGCCTTAGCCCCATATCTCTTAATGCCCTTGGTTCACAGAAATCTATCAATCTTTCCACTAAAAAGTATCCCTTGATGTATCTCAAGAACTGATGTCAAAAAAACTGACTGCTGGATTAGGGATTCAAAATGGCATCAATGACTTTCATTTAATCAAATGCCTATTTTTCCAAGTTTGGTGTGGTATTTTTTCCCCTTTTTTTGGGTTTCTCTGCACTGTTCAGTTTTCTGAGCCAGGAAAGGAGGAAGGGCGGAAGAGATGGAGGAAATTGCCTCTACAAGCAGTTTTATTAATATAGTTGTAAATGGGTTTTTTGCCAAAAATAAGCATTTTTAATAAGGGTGTCTAGTCCGCCCCCGGAGTAACCTGATTTAAAATCACTGAAAATGACTTAAAAAAACTATACTGAACCATTTAATAGTTTCATTGGTGTTCAGTTTCTTAGTAAATTAAATATTTTACGTTTAAACTGTGCCTACTAGTGCCTGTGTGCACAGTTTGAAGAGCCTTTCGAACCAGCGCAATCGGCAGAATCACGCAATGTCGAGCTGGGGGCATGGCAATTTTTGTGAATGGGGCCTGATTCAGGCAGTGAATCTTGAACCAGCGTAAAAGATCATGGAAAACATGAACATAAGTGCTTTTGGGCCCACCAGCCAGGTAGTGGATCTAGCCGGGTTCGGGCGGGACTCCGGAAAAAGTTATGAAAATCAGGTCCAGCAGTTAAGATCGGCCTGGTCTCCCTGTCCTCAGGCTCCCCGAGTTTACCACCCACTTCGGAGCTCGAGTGCGTCATACCCACACTCCTCCCTTTAAAATCGGGGCCAATATGTTTTAGAACCGATAAGGGGTAAGGCCATACTAGATTTAGTGATGAGTTGTGCTCCAGAAATAGCTGCGCCTCTAGCCAAGCTGTTCCAGTACAGCTACAACACTGGCATCTACCCGACAATGTGGAAAATTGCCCAGGTATGTCCTGTCCACAAAATGCAGCAAGACCTGGACAACATCCAGGCTTGGGCTGATAAGTGGTAAGTAACATTCGCACCAGATAAGTACCAGGCAATGACCATCTCCAACAAGAGAGAGTCTAACCACCTCCCCTTGACATTCAACAGCATTACCATCGCCGAATCCCCCACCATCAACATCCTGGGGGTCACCATTGACCAGAAACTTAACTGGACCAGCCATATAAATACTGTGGCTACGAGAGCAGGTCAGAGGCTGGGTATTCTGCGGCAAGTGACTCACCTCCTGACTCCCCAAAGCCTTTCCACCATCTACAAGGCACAAGTCAGGAGTGTGATGGAATACTCTCCACTTGCTTGGATGAGTGCAGCTCCAACAACACTCAAGAAGCTCGACACCATGCAAGATAAAGCAGCCCGCTTGATTGGCACCCCATCCACCACCCTAAACATTCACTCCCTTCACCACCAGCGCACAGTGGCTGCAATGTGTACCATCCACAGGAAGCACTGCAGCAACTCGCCAAGGCTTCTTCAACAGCACCTCCCAAACCCACGACCTCTCCCACCTAGAAGGACAAGAGCAGCAGGTACATGGGAACAACACCACCTCCATGGTCCCCTTCAAGTCACACACCATCCCGACTTGGAAATATATCGCCGTTCCTTCATCGTTGCTGGGTCAAAATCCTGGAACTCCCTTCCTAACAGCACTGTGGGAGAACCGTCACCACATGGACTGCAGCAGTTCAAGAAGGCTGCTCATCACCACCTTCTCAAGGGCAATTAGGGATGGGCAATAAATGCCGGCCTTGCCAGCGGCGCCCACATCCCATGAACAAATAAAAAAAGAGTAATGAACCAGACTTAGTTAACATTCTGATGGTGAGGGAACATCTTGAAAAGAGTGATTGAATTTAATGTTAAGTTTGAGAGAGAGAGATGCAAACCAAAGGCAACTTCAAAGGAATGAGAAATAATTTGTCCACAGTAAACTGGGCTAAACTGTTGATGGGTAAACCTACAGACAAACAGTGGGAAGTATTCAAAGAAGCTTTTGGTTCAATATAAAACCAGTCCATACCCCTAAAATGCAAAAGCTCCACCAAACTTGGTATTTAAGCAACCATGATCAACAAATGAAGTAAGAGACAGTATTAAGCTAACATAAATGGCTTATACAAATGCAAGGAAAAGTGGAAATCCAGCAGACTGGGAAAGCTACAAAAAGCAACAAAGGGATACAAAGAAAGTAGCATGAGGTGCAAAAAAAAGTATGAAAAAATTGCAAAGGATATCAAAGCTAACAGTAAAAATATGTATAAATATATTAGAAGAAAGAGAGTGGTAAGAGGAATATAGGCCCATTAAAGACAGATACAGGTGCAACTATAATGAACAATAAGGAAGTGGCAGATGAGCTAAAATGAATACTTTATATCCGTTTTCATAGTGGGGGAAGAGGTCAAAATTCAAGCCGTACAAGGGAACCTAAAAATAAGTCAAGGGGAGGATACTATTGGATTTAATACAAGAAAGACAAAAGTAATGGAGAAAATAATGGGACTTAAGATAGACAAATCTCCAGGACCTGATGGTTTTCACTCTAGGGTATTAAAAGACAGGTGGGGAAACTGCAGATGTGTTAATCATAATTATCCAAAGCTCTCTAGATTCAGGAATTGTTCCCAGGGGTCCCTGGCTGCGGCCTCCTGATGCTAGATCCCTACTCCCGCCCGCCGGCCAGGCTGTCAATCTGGCTGGGTGTTGAGCGGGAATCTGCATATATTTATTTAAATGAGGCCCTGTCGTTAAGATTGGCTGGGCCTCCACTTCCCCGGCCTTGCCGGGTTCATCGCCCGCACCCTACCTGTCCCCCCGTTAGTAGCGGGGCCACTATTTCCTCTGGTGAGGGAATCCAGAACAAGAAGCCACAATCTTAAAATTAGAGCTAGACCATCTAGGAGTGAAATCAGGAAGCACTTTTTCATGCAAAGGGTAGTGGAAATCTGGGATTCTCCTACCCCCAAAAGGCTGTGGACTCTGGGACTATTAAAACTTTCAAGACTGAGATTGATAGATTTTTGTTGGTAAGGGTATCAATGGATATGGAGCAAAGGCGGGGAAATAGAGATAAGATACAGATCAGCCATGATCTAATAAAATGGCGAAACAGGCTTGAGGGACTGAATGGCCTGCTCCTGTTCCTCTGTTCCTAAAGACTTCAATCATGGATTTTCGTGATATTTGGGTGTCTTTAAGTTTATAATGCTTTCGCACATTGTGACTGGACCGGATGTCCTTTTCTTCATAAATTCACACGAAAATTCCATTCATTTCTAGAAGCTGTATTGTTAATTTAGATTGCCAGCTAGTTTAAAAACTAGTTTAAATTACACAAGTGACTACCCATAATATTTCTGAGATTCAAGAATTAGAATCCAAAAATAACCTTATGGAGATTATTTACTTTAGGAAATGTAATCATAATGAATAAATATATGAACTACTCAAAATGGCACTGATTACTTAATGAAGTTTTGTTGTAATATTCCACGTCACCTTCTCCAATATTGCACATCTGCAAACATTGAAGGAACAAGTCAGTCGGTCTGTAATGTGGGGAAATGGGGGAAGGAACTTCATTTGGTGCCTTCTTAAACAAAATGAGCATGATTCCATTTTCGATCTCAGTTATGGTTATCCTAACCTTTTGAGCATGGTTCAACTTCATATACAAAAGAATAGGCCCAATTTGCACCGCATTATAGGCAGTTTTGTTCTGTGGACTTGTCTATTGGAAACAGATTGAGACTATCCAAGTTTATTTTGCATCGGACACTTAGGACCTGCATAAAGAGGAAACTTTCCACAACCAATTCTTAAGGCTCTAAAATATTCATTCAAGAGAAAACAATTCTCTGGAACAGATTTTGTACCAAGTACAGTAAGTAACAAACCGTGCCAAGTCATTGAGGTCCAGGCGGCCATCTCTGTTTTTATCAAAGATTTTCATCTGAAATAAAGCAGTAGTGAATTTTAGTAAGTGACCAAGCCATAAGATGTAGTTCCATATGTAAAAAGTGTATACTGTTACATTACTTTACTATCTCTCTAAAACAAGATAAATAGGTCAAAAAGGAGCATTAGGCTTACAGCAATAACTTGCATTTATGTAGTGCCTTTAACGTAGTAAAATGTCCCAAGGCACTTCACAAAAGCCACATAAGGAGGTATTAGGACAGGTGACCAGAAGCTTGTCAAAGAGGTAGGTTTTAAGGGGCGTCTTAAAGGAGGAGAGAGAGGCAGAGAGGTTTAGGGAGGGAATTTCAGAGCTTAGAGCCTAAATTTTATTTCTGAGAATCCTAAAAGCACTAAATAACAGATGATATAAATAGTTGTAATGCAGATCATATTGATTCATATTATTACATATTGTTTTTTTCTCAACGTCTCATTGGTTACATGCATTGTATGGTGTGCTGAGTTCACTGATCTCAGCTGGAGCAGTCAGGGGTGGGGGGCTTCAGTGCTTCTGGGCTACGCTGGGAAAAACTAATCAGTGTTCCTGCTCCTATCGCTATAACTATCCAGCGATCTCTACTGGAAAGCATGCATATGAGGTGAGGACACATCGGGCTTGGTGTATTGCCACCCAAGGGCGAATATCCTGTCAGCACTCACTGTCTAGGCTGACACTTGGAAAATGGCCACTAGGGTGAGCTACTAGAGGGTTGCTGGCACCAATTGATTTATGTCCCTAGCATGATTTGGGGCCTTCAAAAGTATTTCGAAAACATCTGTAGGTGATGGCGTAAACATCATCCCTGAAATGTATCATCAGGTTTTCATAATTTGTTAATATTTGTTTCCCCTTCTTCAATAGAGTATCTACACAAGGGCTTGTTATCCACTGATGCATTTACTTTTCGTACTACAAATATAGTCCGTAGGAAAATGGTCCAGCTGCAAATGGAACTAATACATTCTCCTGTAGGAGGTTGTCAGGAAACATCACTTAAAAAAGGCAGCTGTCTTGTCAATGTGTTTATCAAATTGTCAGTGCAGTTTATTGCTGAATTAGCAAATTATTCTCAGATTTAAATTTTTTAACTAATCCCATCATATACTTTTTGCAAATACTTTAATAGAAATATCAACAGCAATACCCATGATTAAAGGTATTTCGTAAATGGCCCAAATGTGACTGTTTATCTATCTTAATAGTTATAATGGAATGTTTTATTATTGCTTGCCCAACGATCAATGTTTCATTCCAATGTAAGCATGTAAGCTGTGTATCACACAAAATATACAGGCTCCATTAATAGCTCAATTGATTAATTCACTGCCCAGTGTAGGTCCGAGCTTACAGACCATGTGGTCCCGGGGTCAGCTCCACAGTGTGTGCTGAGTTAGCTGATCCCAGCCAGGATCGCAGTTGTGCTGCTACAACTGGCCTCAGTGAGGAAGGGGGTTAAAAAAATTCTGTTTAATAAACAAACCATAAAACTGTGATTTCTTGTGCACCGAATCCCTCATTGTTACTGCATCATCACTGGAGGCTTAGAGCACAGGCCAGGGACATCCCCAAAGTGAGGGGGGAAATTTGGAGGTTGTGTAACTCAGAATCTCTCAACAGTCTGCTCAAGAATTGAACTGGCAGAGGAACCTCCTTGTCTCCCCTCTCTGTTGTAGTGTAGGGCACCATTAAGAGGGACTAAAATTGGAGAGAATTAGGGGGTAATTTTTAATTTTAGCGGGGCAGGAGGCTGATGATAGCCAGTCCTTTATACATTCTGCCTGGTTTCCCTTTCCACTGACGTCAAAACAAAGGGAAACGGGGCAGGTTGCATAATGGGCAGCCAATCTGCTACTCCCTCATTGTCCACCCGCGCCGAAAGTGAAAATCTATCTATTTAAAACTGGCGCAAAAAAACTTTGAGGAAACAAAACCCATAGATTTAGTGGGTACCCCCATCCCCACCCCCAGCCCAACACCACTCCTAGTTGCAGGCAGACAGCTCTTTCACGGTAAAGATTTGTGCCAACATTCATTACCAGCTGAAGTGCAAATCTATAGGAGCGATCTTCAAATCCATCCCAATATACCCTCTACACAAAAAGAAAATAAACAATAATGTCCAAACGTGTTAGAACTACACCAAGTAGAACAGTCAAGACATCCTGAAAATTGGCTGCAGATAAAATGTTTGGGTTGAGACATAGGCTGCAACTATGGAATAAGTGGACTGTGAATTGTATTGCTCACATTTAAGCAAACACAGATTTAAAAAACAAATGGTTTTGTGTGGAATAGGTGCAGGTTGTAACAGATTACAGAGATGCTCACCATAGCGTCAGTGTACTCATCCAGCTTGTCATCTGGAATAATTTTCTTGTGTTGAAGGAACAGGTCTCTCAGGAAGTTCTGTTTATCACAACGGGGGTCAAAAAAAAGAGTTAATTGTCTAACTCCCAGTTAATGTACCTCTTTGTTCTCTGAAATATTGGCTTTTAATAACCAATGGAGCAAAGGAAAGCAATTTCTACTCTGGCAGATGCTAAATTTTGTTTTAATTCCTACTTCCTGTAGGAGGTTGTCAGGTAACATCACTTAAAGCCACTGCATCATCTGTCTTGTAACAGTGTTTGTCAAATTGTCAGTGCAGTTTGTTGCTGAATTAGCAAATAATGCTCAGATTTAATTAAGTCCTGTTTGACATAATGGGGGCCAAAAAAAGATTACACTCAGCTGTTTAATAAGCAGCGAATCAAAAGTACATGATCAATCCCTTTATAGGTTGGAATTCCATTATCATCCCTGTATAAACTGTTGGATTAGATTGCCTTGTTCCCTGAGATCCTATATAAGATCCCATAAACCCTTCACACTGACTATAAACCTTTCACACTGACCCATAAACCTTTCACACTGACCCATAAACCCTTCACACTGACCCATAAACCCTTCGCACTGACCCAAAAACCCTTCGCACTGACCCATAAACCCTACGCACTGACCATAATCCCGTCACACTGACCCATAAACCCGTCGCACTGACCCATAAACCTTTCACACTGACCCATAAACCCTTCACACTGACCCATAAACCCTTCGCACTGACCCATAAACCCTTCGCACTGACCCATAAACCCTTCGCACTGACCCATAAACCCTTCGCACTGACCCATAAACCCTTCGCACTGACCCATAAACCCTTCGCACTGACCCATAAACCCTTCACATTGACCATAAACCCTACGCACTGACACATAAACCGTTCGCACTGACCCAAAAGCTCACGCACTGGACCAGCCGTATAAATACTGTGGCTACAAGAGCAGGTCAGAGGCTGGGTATTCTGCAGCAAGTGACTCACCTCCTGACTGCCCAAAGCCTTTCCACCAACTACAAGGCACAAGTCAGGAGTGTGATGGAATACTCTCCACTTGCCTGGATGAGTGCAGCTCCAACAATGCTCAAGAAGCTCGACACCATCCAGGACAAAGCAGCCCGCTTGATTGGCACCCCATCCACCACCCTAAACATTCACTCCCTTCACCACTGGTGCACTGTGGCTGCAATGTCTACAATCCACAGGATGCACTGCAGCAACTCGCCAAGGCTTCTTTGACAGCATCTCTCAAACCCGCGACCTCTACCACCTAGAAGGACAAGGGCAGCAAGCACATGGGAACAACACCAACTGCACGTTCCCCTCCAAGTCACACACCATCCCGACTTGGAAATATATCGCCGTTCCTTCATCGTCGCTGGGTCAAAATCCTGGAAATCCCTTCCTAACAGCACTGTGGGAGAACCTTCACCACACGGACTGTAGCGGTCCAAGGCGGCGGCTCACCGCCACCTTCTCAAGGGCAATTAGGGATGGGCAATAAATGCTGACCTCACCAGCGATGCCCACATCCCATGAACGAATAAATAAAACCCCTACATACTGACCCATAGACCCTTCGCACTGACCCATAGACCCTTCGCACTGACCCATAGACCCTTCGCACTGACCCATAAACCCTTCGCACTGACCCATAAACCCTTCGCACTGACCCATAAACCCTTCGCACTGACACATAAACCCTTCGCACTGAGACATAAACCCTTCGCACTGACACATAAACCATTCGCACTGACCCATAAACCCTTCGCACTGACCCATAAACCCTTCGCACTGACCCATAAACCCTTCGCACTGACACATAAACCCTTCGCACTGACACATAAACCCTTCGCACTGACCCATAAACCCTTCGCACTGACACATAAACCCTTCGCACTGACCCATAAACCCTTCGCACTGACCCATAAACCCTTCGCACTGACCCATAAACCCTTCGCACTGACCCATAAACCCTTCGCACAGACACATAAACCCTTCGCACTGACACATAAACTCTTCGCACTGACACATAAACCATTCGCACTGACCCATAAACCCTTCGCACTGACCCATAAACCCTTCGCACTGACCCATAAACCCTTCGCACTGACCCATAAACCCTTCGCACTGACACATAAACCCTTCGCACTGACACATAAACCCTTCGCACTGACCCATAAACCCTTCGCACTGACACATAAACCCTTCGCACTGACCCATAAACCCTTCGCACTGACCCATAAACCCTTCGCACTGACCCATAAACCCTTCGCACAGACACATAAACCCTTCGCACTGACACATAAACCCTTCGCACTGACCCATAAACCCTTCGCACTGACCCATAAACCCTTCGCACTGACCCATAAACCCTTCGCACAGACACATAAACCCTTCGCACTGACCCATAAACCCTTCGCACAGACACATAAACCCTTCGCAATGACCCATAAACCCTTCGCACTGACACATAAACCCTTCGCACTGACCCATAAACCCTTCGCACTGACACATAAACCCTTCGCACTGACACATAAACCCTTCGCACTGACCCATAAATCCTTCGCACTGACACATAAACCCTTCGCACTGACACATAAACCCTTCGCAATGACACATAAACCCTTCGCACTGACTCATAAACCCTTCGCACTGACCCATAAACCCTTCGCACTGACTCATAAACCCTTCGCAATGACCCATGAACCCTACTCACTGGTCAGGTGGGCAGAAAAATGGCAAATGGAATTCAATCCGGAGAAGTGTGAGGTAATGCATTTGGGGAGGACAAACAAGGCAAGGAAGTACACAATAAATGGGAGGATATCGAGAGGTGTGGAGGAAGTTTATGGTCAGTGCGAAGGGTTTATGGTCAGTGCGAAGGGTTTATGGTCAATGTGAAGGGTTTATGGGTCAGTGCGAAGGGTTTATGGGTCAGTGCGAAGGGTTTATGGGTCAATGCGAAGGGTTTATGGTCAATGTGAAAGGTTTATGGGTCAGTGCGAAGGGTTTATGGTCAGTGCGAAGGGTTTATGGTCAGTGCGAAGGGTTTATGGTCAGTGCGAAGGGTTTATGGTCAGTGCGAAGGGTTTATGGGTCAGTGTGAAGGGTTTATGTGTCAGTGCGAAGGGTTTATGGGTCAGTGTGAAGGGTTTATGTGTCAGTGCGAAGGGTTTATGGTCAGTGCGAAGGGTTTATGGTCAGTGCGAAGGGTTTATGGTCAGTGCGAAGGGTTTATGGTCAGTGCATTAGGGTTTATGGTCAGTGCGAAGGGTTTATGGGTCAGTGTGAAGGGTTTATGGGTCAGTGCGAAGGGTTTATGGTCAATGTGAAGGGTTTATGGGTCAGTGTGAAGGGTTTATGGTCAGTGCATTAGGGTTTATGGTCAGTGCATTAGGGTTTATGGTCAGTGCGTTGGGTTTATGGGTCAGTGAATAGGGTTTATGGTCAGTGCGTTGGGTTTATGGGTCAGTGCATTAGGGTTTATGGGTCAGTGAATAGGGTTTATGGGTCAGTGCAAAGTGTTTATGGTCAGTGCGAAGGTTTAATGGTCAGTGCGAAGATTTCATGGGTCAGTGCGAAGGATTTATCATAGAATCTTAGAAAATTTACGGCACAGAAGGAGGCCATTCGGCCCGCCATGTCCGCGCCAGCTGAAAATGAGCCACCCAGCCTAATCCCCCTTTCCAGCACATGGTCTGTAGCCTTGTAGGTCACGGCAATTCAGGTGCACTTCCAGGTACTTTTTAAATGAGCTGAGGGTTTCTGCATCTACCACCCTCTCAGGCAGTGAGTTCCAGACCCCCACCATCCTCTGGGTGAAAAAACATTTCCTCAACTCCCCTCTCATCCTTCTAACAATCACTTTAAATCTATGCCCCCTGGTTATTGACCTCTGTGCTAAGGGAAATAGGTCCTTTCTATCCACTCTATCTAGGCCTCTAATAATTTTATTTACCTCAATTAAATCTCCCCTCAGCCTCCTCTGTTCTAAAGAGAACAACCCCAGCCTATCCAATCTTTCCTCATAGCTAATATTCTCCAGTCCTGGCAACATCCTCGTAAATCTCCTCTGTACCCTCTCTAGTACAATTACATCCTTCCTGTAATGTGGTGACCAGAACTGTACACATTAGCTGTGGCCTAACCAGTGTTCTATGCAATTCCAGCATAACCTCCCTGCTCTTATATTCTATGCTTTGGCAAATAAAGGAAAGTATTCCATATGCCTCCTTCGCTACCTTATCTACCTGTCCTGCTACCTTCAGGGATCTGTGGACATGCACTCCAAGGTCCCTCACTTCCTCCACACCTCTCGATATCCTCCCATTTATTGTGTACTCCCTTGCCTTGTTTGTCCTCCCCAAATGCATTACTTCACACTTCTCCGGATTGAATTCCATTTGCCATTATCCTGCCCACCTGACCAGACCTTTGGATCAGTGAGTAGGGTTTATGGGTCATTGCGAAGGGTTTATGGGTCAGTGCGAAGGGTTTATGTGTCAGTGCGAAGGGTTTATGGGTCAGTGCGAAGGGTTTATGTGTCAGTGCGAAGGGTTTATGGGTCAGTGCGAAGGGTTTATGGGTCAGTGCGAAGGGTTTATGGGTCAGTGCGAAGGGTTTATGGTCAGTATGTAGGGTTTTTTTTATTCGTTCATGGGATGTGGGCATCGCTGGCGAGGCCAGCATTTATTGCCCATCCCTAATTGCCCTTGAGAAGGTGGCGGTGAGCCGCCGCCTTGGACCGCTACAGTCCGTGTGGTGAAGGTTCTCCCACAGTGCTGTTAGGAAGGGAGTTCCAGGATTTTGACCCAGCGACGATGAAGGAACGGCGATATATTTCCAAGTCGGGATGGTGTGTGACTTGGAGGGGAACGTGCAGTTGGTGTTGTTCCCATGTGCTTGCTGCCCTTGTCCTTCTAGGTGGTAGAGGTCGCAGGTTTGGGAGATGCTGTCAAAGAAGCCTTGGCGAGTTGCTGCAGTGCATCCTGTGGATTGTAGACATTGCAGCCACAGTGCGCCAGTGGTGAAGGGAGTGAATGTTTAGGGTGGTGGATGGGGTGCCAATCAAGCGGGCTGCTTTGTCCTGGACGGTGTCGAGCTTCTTGAGCGTTGTTGGAGCTGCACTCATCCAGGCAAGTGGAGAGTATTCCATCACACTCCTGACTTGTGCCTTTCCACCATCTACAAGGCACAAGTGTGATGGGGAGTCAGGAGGTGAGTCACTTGCCGCAGAATACCCAGCCTCTGACCTGCTCTTGTAGCCACAGTATTTATATGGCTGGTCCAGTGCGTGAGCTTTTGGGTCAGTGCGAAGGGTTTATGGTCAATGTGAAGGGTTTATGGGTCAGTGTGAAGGGTTTATGGGTCAGTGTGAAGGGTTTATGGTCAGTGTGAAGGGTTTATGGGTCAGTGTGAAGGGTTTATGGGTCAGTGCGTTGGGTTTATGGGTCAGTGCATTAGGGTTTATGGGTCAGTGCGTAGGGTTTATGGGTCAGTGCATTAGGGTTTATGGGTCAGTGCGTAGGGTTTATGGGTCAGTGAATAGGGTTTATGGGTCAGTGCAAAGTGTTTATGGTCAGTGCGTAGGTTTAATGGTCAGTGCGAAGATTTCATGGGTCAGTGCGAAGGATTTATCATAGAAGCTTAGAAAATTTATGACACAGAAGGAGGCCATTCGGCCCGCCATGTCCGCGCCAGCTGAAAATGAGCCACCCAGCCTAATCCCCCTTTCCAGCACATGGTCCGTAGCCTTGTAGGTCACGGCAATTCAGGTGCACTTCCAGGTACTTTTTAAATGAGCTGAGAGTTTCTGCCTCTACCACCCTCTCAGGCAGTGAGTTCCAGACCCCCACCACCCTCTGGATGAAAAAACATTTCCTCAACTCCCCTCTCATCCTTCTAACAATCACTTTAAATCTATGCCCCCTGGTTATTGACCTCTGTGCTAAGGGAAATAGGTCCTTCCTATCCACTGGTCAATGTGAATGGTTTATGGGTCAGTACGAAGGGTTTATGGTCAGTGCATTAGGGTTTATGGTCAGTGCGAAGGGTTTATGGTCAATGTGAAGGGTTTATGGGTCAGTGCATAGGGTTTATGGTCAGTGCAGAGGGTTTATGTGTCAGTGCAGAGGGTTTATGTGTCAGTGCGAAGGGTTTATGGTCAGTGCGAAGGGTTTATGGGTCAGTGCGAAGGGTTTATGGGTCAGTGCGAAGGGTTTATGGGTCAGTGCGAAGGGTTTATGGGTCAGTGCATAGGGTTTATTGGTCAGTGCGAAGGGTTTATGAAATCTTGACCCATGAAATCTTCGCACTGACCATTAAACCTACGCACTGACCATAAACACTTTGCACTGACCCATAAACCCTATTCACTGACCCATAAACCCTTCGCACTGACCCATAAACCCTTCGCACTGACCCATAAACCCTTCGCACTGACCAATAAACCCTATGCACTGACCATAAACCCTTCGCACTGACCCATAAACCCTTCGCACTGACCAATAAACCCTATGCACTGACCATAAACCCTTCGCACTGACCATAAACCCTTCGCACTGACCCATAAACCCTTCGCACTGACCAATAAACCCTATGCACTGACCATAAACCCTTCGCACTGACCCATAAACCCTTCGCACTGACCAATAAACCCTATGCACTGACCATAAACCCTTCGCACTGACCATAAACCCTTCGCACTGACCCATAAACCCTATGCACTGACACATAAACCCTATGCACTGACCATAAATCCTATGCACTGACCATAAACCCTACTCACTGACCCCTAAATCTTAAGCACTGACCTTCTGCCCTACGTACTGACTGATGCTGGAGTCCAAGAGGATAGATTTATAAAAACAGCAGGATTCAACTCTCTTAAGTTTCCAACTTTCCAACAGTTTTTACTATTAAAAAAATGAATAGGTACAAATTTATGGAAGTTTGAGGAGTGGAACTGCAGATTAAATAATTTTCAAATCAAATATTTGGAAGTACATCAGTGTTGAAACTAATTAATTTTAAACTCTAAAGCCAAACATGTATGAGTCAGTTTTCTATTTTTAAATGCTTATAAGATATTTATTACATATTTAATATTTATTATATTAAAAAGTAAAAGTAAAGAATGTTGCATGCGAGAACATTAGATTGTAACTGAGGACAGGCAGTCTAGTTACAGAATTAAATTGCAAAACTGCCTGCTCTGAAAAATGAATGACTACTCCTGCAGTGTGTAGAATTACGTATATATCACATTCGATTCTACTTAAACGTTTCTTGACCGCCTGACTGGTTTCCCGGTCTAAACATATTGAGGACATCAATAACTGATGTATTAAATACTAGCTCTTCTAAAGGGAAGGAATTGGTTTGTATCAGCAACTGTCAACAGATGAGTTGCTCAGTAGTTTCAGAGCAGGGAGGCAAGCTGTAGGCAGTCACAGTTAGGGAAGGGAAAAAGAACCAGAAAGTTAACGCTCTCATGTGTCTCTTATTGCCTGGCACTAAAGTTGCATTAAAGAAAGAAAAACTTGCATTTATATAGTGCCTTTCACGACCTCAGGACTTCCCAAAGCACTTTACAGCCAATGAAGTACTTTTGAAGTGTAGTCACTGTCGTAATGTAAGAAACGCGGCAGCCAATTTGCACACAGCAAAGTCCCAAAAACAGCGTGATAATGACTGGATACGTTTTTTTTTTAGGTGATGTTGGTTGGGGAATAAATATTGGCCAGGACACCGGGGAGAACTCCCCCGTTCTTCTTCGAAGTAGTGCCGTGGGATCTTTTACGTCCACCTGAGAGGGCAGACGGGGACTCGGGTTAACGTCTCATCCGAAAGGTGACACCTCCAACAGTAGAGCACTCCCTCAGTATTGCACTGGGAGTGTCAGCCTAGATTTCGTGCTCAAGTCTCTGTAGTGAGACTTAAACTCATGACCTTCTGACCCAGAGGCGAGAGCGCTACCACAGAGCCATGGCTGACACTGGTAGAGGGTTGGGAGTAATAGGGTCCCCATCCTCTCCATTACGGAACGGTGTGTGGAATGCAGGTTATCTAATGTGGGGAAAGAGGTAACGTGGGTGGCAGAGACAAGAGCTTTTTGTTTATCATTATGAAATGTGTCTCTGGAAAATAGCTGACTGTGTGGAAGGGACCTTATAACCCTGTTGGTTGTGAGGTGGGAGAATTTCACAGATATTATGACTATTATTTGAATAAGCTGTGTGGTTTCTCTTGACATGTGACTTACTTGGAGTTCAGTGGCTGAAATGTATCCACTGCTGTCTGAGTCATATTTACGCCAGATCTGAAAAGGACAACAGAGATATTAAGTGTGTAGGAAATTCCAGGACCAGCCAGATTTCTAATTCTAACTATATGCGTACATAGCAGAGTGCACTTATATCATCAATACTGGCTTCCAGTTACAGGGCAATTATATCTTAAATGGCCTCCCATTGCCATTCTGATCACAGACTGTCACTGTAACCATCAGTGGCTACAAGACTCATTAGTTAAGTTTGACTGAAATCTAAATGTTTCTGTAAGTGCGTATGACCAACTCATAATGAGGTGAAATCACTTTTTTTGCAGTAAAATTTAGTAATTTGAGTTAAGCAACGTAATTAGAACAGCAAAGTCGGACTTCAGTGCTAAAAAAAATTTGGATCAACAGAAATTTGAATGAAGCAGCTCTGCATTAAGATTAGACAGTCCGTTACCGAAAATAATATCAGTTGGTTTGGATTGTTTGTAATAAGGCAGAAACCAGCATCTGGATTTGGTGACTTGGCTTTGCTCTCATAGGTTTCTCCAGAAGAGCCTTAAGCATCATAATCCAGGTGTCTGTTCAAGTTACTCTTGATGGGGTAGTAATATAATGAAAAGAAATACTTGCATTTATATAGCACCTTTCATGACCTCAGGTCCTCCTAAAGCGCTTTACAGCCAATTAAGTACTTTTGAAGTGTTGTAAAGTAGGAAATGCGGCAGCCAATTTGCACACAGCAAGGTCCCACAAACAGCAATGAGATAATAACCAGACAATCTGTTTTTTAGTGATGTTGGGTGAGCGATAAACATTGGCCAGGACACTGAGGAGAACTCCCCTGCTCTTCTTCGTACAGTGTCGTGGGATCTGTCCCTTGCAGCTCCCAAAATACTGTGGGGCAGAGTAAGAACTCCCCAGGACTCCTTTTGTTCTTTTTTGTCTGGCAACCCAATAAAACTAAAACATTTTTCTTCAAAGATTTTGTTCAAGATTTTTTGTCTCTTATTGGTTCTTAATCACTTTTCCAAATTGTGTCCCCCTTTATTGCAATCCAGGCTGCCAATCCCTGGCAATGGAGTAATGTTCCAATTTTTAAAAGGTTTAATCAATCTTCTCGTCAATGCTTGTAAGTATATAAAAATAAGGGGCGGTTTCGTGAGTTTGTTATTCCAACAGGAGCCTCGCCAATACTCTGAGCAGTTTCTCAATTTGTTGGGCCAATGGCCAAAGTTCCCCTACTGGTAATACGCACTTGGGAAAATCGGTCCCGCAGCATCCAACCTTAACATGGATTTTATCAAACAGGGCAGCATTTGTTTTAGGATTGGATTCTCCTGACCTTCACCCACCGCCTCTGCTAAACTAGGCAAATTTTTAGGCTAACAATTTTTTTCTCTCTATCTTTTCCCCCAGCCTTAGCAAAGAACCAGCACAGGCATGATGGGCTGAATGGCCTCCTTCTGTGCTGTGCATGATTCTATTAAGAATTCCTTCCCACAACAAACCATTAAATTCCGACAATCTTTGGCCAGGTGAAATTCTCCAGCATGAACTCAGGGTTTAAGCTATTTAACAGAGAAAATATTACTCCGATAAAGAGAAACTCGTGAAGCTGCAAGACACTTGTGGGTTAATGTTACTTGTGAATGCTCCCAGCGCAGAGCACGCCCATGATTTTTCTGATATATGCTCCCAGTGGACGAGACTCCGTGCCAGGAGATTGCATTCATAAAATTTACCCGCTCATGCAAAGCATCACATGACCCTCCCAATCATGTTGGTTATATTAGATATAGCTCCTGAGTTGCTGGAAATTATGATAAATCGGGATGCAAGTTAATATTTACAGTATAGCCTGGAAGTTTGAGTGTTGTCATTGTATGAACACAATGCATTTGTAGCAAATTTCTCTCTTTGCTATTTTAATGTAGCTGTTAATCATGGTTAACGGCCATGTTAAAACAGCAAAGAAAGGAATTTTATACAAGCACATTAAGTCTACATGGTAATAACCCCTCACGTCCCCAAAGAAATTTCCAAATGAATACTTCTGATGTACTGCATCATGTCTACTTGCATTAGGAAAATAGCTCCTTAATGCAAGAGCTCTGGACCTTTGTTTTAGCTGTTCAAAGATTGCAACTTTCTGGAAACTGATGCTGTGCGCAGTGTCACATGAGAAGATTTATTGCTTTCCTTAAATGCAAAAAAAATGATGAATATCACGGCTCTGCCATTTTGGGGAGAATTGATCTTTCCACGGAACCCAAAAACAGCATTGCATAAGTAAATTAAAACATGCATTCATTGCAGGTACATTTTATTGTTCCCCTTTGATAATTTGGTGCCGTCGTTTCTCCTAAAGGCGTTGACTAATTGGTGAAATATGGGACCATGAAATTCGGCCATGCAGCGCCCGTTTTTCAGGCGCTAAGCAGCCTACTAAGACCCCAATATGGTGGGCTGGAAACACGCTGCCTGCCATATTGGATAAGATAGAAGAACTGGTGGCAGGAGCGCACGTCGGGTACAGTTAAAGGAGGAAATAATTTATTCAAATTAGGGTCCTGCGCCTCTTGCAGGGCACAGTCTCGATTTTCAAACGCCCCAGTGCTTCACTCACAAAGCACAACGTGGCACTAACTGGCAGGAAGTCCCCCATAATGACCTGAATGTGGAGCTGCAAAATGCAGGAGAGTTCCTCCCGACCCCACATTAAAAGAACGTGAGCCGCTCCCTGCTCCCCCGGCCACTGATCACCCAACTCCCGGCCCGAGACCTGATCACCCACCCAATCTCATATACCTGAGGGCCACTGTGATGCCTATGGCCCAATATCGGGGGCACCTCGGGCATCATCATTTAGGTGCAGGAATTGTACCCTGCGCCCGAATTTCTAGGCTATGGTTTCAAGGCCATCAGGTGGCCCCAGTACCTCACTCAAGTGGCCATTATGCAACTGTAAACCTTGACAGTAAGAATCAGAATCAGGATATTTTATCAGTGAGGTGGGTGGCATCAGAACTAAACTTGATCCTGTCCTCACCAACATCTAGCCAAGTGCAATTCCAGCATGGCTTGCTGGATATCGCTCAGGAGCAGAAAACTGTGGTTGCTTCCTCTCCTTGATCAGCAGTGCTTATTTTAAGTGGGTTAATGTCTGTGTAACTGTACTGCACACAAAAAAAACACAAGGGTATCAAGTGTTTGGACATGAACTTCACTGATCGGAAATTCTACCCTCTGGCATCTTATCTGGCAGGTCAGCTGAGATGGGACTAAACTCATTACAAGTCAAACAAAAGCAGAACTTGGACTTCTAATCAAACATTGTGAAGTAAGCAACTTAAGCACTGCTATACATGTGGCACTCATTTAATCTCTATCAAGTATCTAATGTCATTGTCACACTGCTAGAGCTAAATAAATGATCACATCTGTTTTCCCCAAAACTTTCCCTATTCAAGGATGTCAAAAGTAACAGGGTATGTTAACAAGTCAATTGCGTTTTTTATAAATGGCAAGAATTGTGGAGACTTTAGCCTTGTGGTATTTTACAGATTTCCATGTGACTTGCATTAGAATGTGATTCAGTCTAATGATTAGTCTTGAGTGGAGCACTGGATCCAGGAATAAAGATTCTAACCACCTGCATAAAAACAAACTAATGCTACACAACTCCCGGTCTGCCCAACACCACAATGGTGCTGAATTGGATGATTCCCAATTTGTAGGTTCACAAACAGGCCATTTCTCAGCCTGGTTTACAAAACCAACTCTTAGACTAGCCATGGTCCTACCACTGCTCTAGTGTAATAAATTACTGAAGAGTCTTGCAACGCTTGCTGACTGAAGACCTGGATAAATTACGCATAGGTGTTCTGTCCCATGGTTTATTATGAAACTATATATATTTATATATATATATATTTATATATAATATAGAGAGAGAGATCAGCCTCCATGCCTAGGCCCAGAGGCTGGTTACCTACCCGCATGAATTCCACACTATTGTCCAGTGGAGTCTCACGGTGGAATAGCAAGAGAAAGTTCTCATCTTCTGGCAGGATCATGTTTGCCAGCTGCAGAATTAGAAGAGTGAAGGTCAGACCACAAGTACTTTATATATTTTTAGACACAAAAGAAACTAGGAATTTGAATCTGTGGTGGGGCTAGAGGATCAGTTTCACATGACTTAACACAGGATCCACTAGTAAATGCAGTGATTGGCCTCAGGAAAACAGGCAAAACTTAAAAAATTTAATTTGAATCTGGCACAGGCACGATGGGCCAAACGACCTCCTACTGTGCTGTATGATTCTATGAATGGTACCAAGCATGTGACCTCAGAGATTAAGATGGGCCAGAATTGTCCAATATGCTTGTTCAATTTTTACTCTATTGCACAACTCCATCACTTAAAAGCATTGACCATTAAACAGAATTGTGCAGGTGGTACCACTGAACTGTGCATTAGTGATATAATTTACAATGACAAAGACAATAGCAGAGAATTCACAAACAGCACTGTTTGAATATCAAAATGATTCCTTTCTCTTAGGTGCATTTTACACTACATCTGTAGCGTTGGTGAGAAGTAGTTTAGTGCAGTTATAGCATAAATGCAGCCCAAATTCAAAGTCAGGTCCTGAAATGACACCACAGCGAAGTGGAGTGGGACTCACTACATTTAAACTGTTTAAAGTGAGGATGTAACTCACCTACAACCTATTCATCTGCTACTGTAACAGAGAGATGAGATGACCTGACCTGAGTTGGATTGAAATTTAGCATCGCATTCTGATTGAGGCCCTATAATCAAATCTTCTATAGGTGACCAAAAGTGCTTTCTACCCCGACCTATGAGAACAAATATTCAGTGGAAGGCATGAATTGAAAGGGGAAGTGTGTTCACTTAACTGTCCCTTAATCCTAAATCATCCAAAGACTGCTGAAGAGGGTGGTGCTTCTGCCTTCCTAGCGGGGAGCTAACCTGAAGTGAGCACAGGCCAGAGAATTGAATCGACATTGTTCTGGTCCTAACTCTCACTTATGCTGCGGTTGAGCATTGCTCCCCATTGGGAGTGTGGGATAACTGAATTTACCGTAATGAGTGTTCCCTGTAGTTTGAAACTCTTCATTCTGATCAGTCCTAATAGTTATCAGTGTCTCTTGCTTTTCTTAAATGTGTATCACAAATTGAGATGGGTGTTTACAATAGCAAACCCAGACCTAATTTAATTAAGTGGTTTGTTAAATACTCTCTCCCTTACCCACTCCTTGTCGTTATTTGACCATTGAATAAAATGGGCAGTGACAACATGGATACGAAATTGGCCAAGTGACAGGAAACAGTTTTTTTTATTTTCACTCATGGGATGTGGGCATCGCTGGCAAGGCCAGCATTTATTGCCCATCCCGAATTGCCCTTGAGAAGGTGGTGGTGAGCCGCCTTCTTGAACAGCTGCAGTCCATGTGGTGAAGGTTCTCCCACAGTGCTGTTAGGTAGGGAGTTCCAGGATTTTGACCCAGTGACGATGAAGGAACGGCGATATATTTCCAAGTCGGGATGGGTGTGTGACTTGGAGGGGAACGTGCAGGTGGTGTTGTTCCCATGTGCCTGCTGCCCTTGTCCTTCTAGGTGGTAGACGTCATGGGTTTGGGAGGTACTGTTGAAGAAGCCTTGGCGAGTTGCTGCAGTGTATCCTGTGGATGGTACACACTGCAGCCAAGGTGCGCCAGTGGTGAATGGAGTGAATGTTTAGGGTGGTGGATGGGGTGCCAATCAAGCGGGCTACTTTTTCTTGGATGGTGTCGAGCTTTCTTGAGTGTTGTTGGAGCTGCACTCATCCAGGCAAATGGAGAGTATTCCATCATACTCCTGACTTGTGCCTTGTAGATGGTGGAAAGGCTTTGGGGAGTCAGGAGGTGAGTCACTCGCCGCAGAATACCCAGCCTCTGACCTGCTCTTGTAGTCACAGTATTTATATGGCTGGTCCAGTTAAGTTTCTGGTCAATGGTGACCCCCAGGATGTTGATGGTGGGGGATTTGGCGATGGTAATGCCGTTGAATATCAAAGGGAGGTGGTTAGACTCTCTCTTGTTGGAGATGGTCATTGCCTGGCACTTATCTGGCACAAATGTTACTTGCCACTTATCAGCCCAAGCCTGGATGTGTCCAAGTCTTGCTGCATGAGGGCACGGACTGCTTCATTATTTGAGGGGTTGCGAATGGAAGTGAACACTGTGCAATCATCAGTGAACATCCCCACTTCTGACCTTCTGATGGAGGGAAGGTCTTTGATGAAGCAGCTGAAGATGGTTGGGCCTAGGACACTGCCCTGAGGAACTCCTGCAGCGATGTGGTGAACGGTTGTTTTTCGGGCTGCAGGAAGGTAAACAGTGTTGTTTCCTAGAGGTCGGTACCAGGACCACTGCTTTTCTTGATATATATTAATGTCTTGGAATTGGGTGTACAGGGCACAATTTCAAAATATGCAGATGACACAAAACTTGGAAGTGTAGTAAACAATGAGGAGGACAGTAATAGACTTCAAGAGGACATAGACTGGCTGGTGGAATGTGCAAACACATGGCAGATGAAATTTAATGCAGAGAAGTGCAAAGTGATACATTTTGCCAAGAAGGAGAGGCAATATTAATTAATTGGTACAATTTTAAAAGGGGGTGCAGAAACAGAGGGACCTGGGGGTATATGTGTACAAATCTTTGAAGGTGGCAGAACAGGTTGAGAGAGCGGTTAAAAAAGCATACAGGATCCTGAGCTTTATAAATAGAGGCATAGAGTACAAAAGCAAGGAAGTTATGTTGCACCTTTATAAAACACTGGTTCGGCCACAACTGGAGTATTGTATCCAATTCTGGGCACCGCACTTTAGGAAGGATGTGAAGGCCTTAGAGGGGGTGCAGAAAAGATTTACTAGAATGGTTCCAGGGATGAGGGACTTCAGTTACGTGGATAGAATGGAGAAGCTGGGGTTGTTCTTCGAGCAGAGAAAGTTGAGAGGAGATTTGATGGAGGTGTTCAAAATCATGAAGGGTTTAGATAAAGTAAATAAAGAGAAACTGTTCCCATTGGCGGAAAGGTCCAGAACCTTCACATCCTTCCTGAAGGAAAAATATTTGTTTGTGCTACATGCACAGCTGCAGATACAGCTACAGCTATAGATGGCAGAATACTGAAGGGCTACACCGAGAAATGGGCAAAGGAGTGATTACCAAGACTGAACTGAGCCAGGGCTGTGGCATTAGAATCAAAAATGAACCTGTTGAAGATTTAAAAGGTGGGGTGCGGGGTGCGGAAATGATACTGTACTGTTAACATGTGCCTCTTACGTAAAGAGCAGGGGGTGGAGTTAAGTTGTTTTAAGTGTCAGGACTGGGCTGTTTAATTAACTGTTGTGAATACACTTTAGCCTGGAATTGAAATATTTAGCCTCATTTCAAATACAAGTTTCCATAACATGGTAGCCCTGCCAGCCCTCAAAGTGAAAGGACACAAGTTCAATCACATACTCTGCTGAGTTCTCAATTTCTACCTCATAGGGGAGATATTAAAGCACATTAAGCCTCCCTCCTTGCCCTGCACCTAAACCAGGGGGAGTGAATATAAGAAGCTGAATTATCAGTAGGTCAATTGAAAATTTCAAAACTGATATGGATAGATTTTTGTTAGGCAAGGGTATTAGGGGATATGGAACCAAGGCAGATAAATTGAGTTAAGATACAGATCAGCTATGATCTAATTGAATGGCGGAACACGCTCAAGGGGCTGAATGGCCTACTCCTGTTCCTATGTTCCTATTATTAACATATCCTATTAAAAGAGCTTTTTCATATGACAATGCTCTCTTATGGGGTTGACATTTTTTTTCAGTTGAAAAAGCACCCTCTGTTCAGAAAGGTATACTCCTCACTAATTCCAGTCTGTTGACTTTTAGAATTCCCTAATTTGGCAATCCTGCACCTAATAGAAATTCAGCATCTGTTACCAAGAGCATGATATTTAGGAGCTCTCTAAATGTCTTAACAGAAATTGGCTGAATCGATGAGATTAACATACTCAAGACAAAGTCTTGAAACACGCAAAGTGAATGACTGAATTACTGATGTTAATTCAGCTCCCTCAGGTAATTCCTTCCACAAAATTCTTTAATAATGTCATAAACACTCAGCATTTAAAAAACACACGCACAAATGGTAAAGCAAAATCAAACAACGTGAAAGTTGCTCAGAATTCCTTACAATGATTTGATTTTCCAAAAGGACTGGTGATAGTAAAACTCCTTCTTTAGCAACATAGGAACAGAAGTCGGCCATTCAGCCCCTCAAGTCTGTTCTGCCGCCATTCAATTAGATCATGGCCGATCTGTATCTTAACTCCATCTACCCGCCTTGGTTCCATAACCCTTAATACCTTTACCTAATAAAAATCCATCAATCTCAGTTTTGAAATTTTCAATTGACCCCCAGCCTCAACAGCTTTTTGGGGGAGAGAGTTCCAGATTTCCAGTACCCTTTGTCTGAAGAAGTGCTTCCTGACATCACCCTCGAACGGCCTAGCTCTAATTTTAAGGTTATGTCCCCTTCTTCTGGACTCCCCACCAGAGGAAATAGTTTCTCTCTATCTACTCTATCAAATCCTTTAATCATCTTAAACACCTCAATTAGATCACCCCTTAATCTTCTATACTTGAGGGAATACAAGCTTAGTCCATGCAACCTGTCCTCGTAAGTTAGCTGAATGACTTGCACGGTACAGACACAGAGCCGGAGTTAGAAATCCTTGGTTACCTCCTGGATTTGCAGCCTTCCATCGGCAGTGACGTCGTACGCAGACATAAATCGCTCTTTCATTTTCTGGACCTTCCCGGCACTCAGGTCACCCTGTGAAAGCCAAGGAGATGAAACACCCGGTCTTTAGAATTCAGTCCATTTCCAAGATTCAATCACGCACGATTTGCCAACCGACAGCTAATTCGATTAAGGCTGTGCAGACCTCGCTACATCTGCTGTGGCCCTTTGAACCATGCACTTCAGTGCCAGTCGATCGAGTATGTCCAATTCTTCAGATAACTATTTATGGTAACACATTAACATCAGCTCCCTTCACACTGATACGTTGTGACATGTTCCAAACTAAACAATTCTAGGTGTCACGCGCGACTGAAATTCCTGTGACTTTTGCCATGAACTGGGCAGCAGTTTCACTGTTTTTCTATTATACAGGGTTATTCTCTTTGGTGATTCTAACATCTGTGCCATCTGTGTAGGTACCTGAGCAGTGCGATACGTGAAACTGTCTCTACATTTCTTAACTTGCTGAACTTTTAGTTAAAGTGCAGACTTATTGTAAACCAGCAATGCAAGTGAAACAGTGCTGCTGCTATCAGCGCCCACGCACGACACCAAAAGAAGTGCTTTCCTCAGGTATACCCAACACCAATATTCATAGAAATACATATATGGAAATTACAACATGGAAACAGGCCATTCGGCCCATCCATTCCTGTTAGCGTTTACCCTCCACGTGAGCAAATATTCACAATCAAAATTCCCATATCCCTTCATTCCCTTTTCCTTCCCCAAACTAATCTTGAATGTTGCCTCAACTACTAAACTTGGAAATTAATTCCATAGCCTCACAACTCTCTGTGTGAAGATGCTTCTCTTGCTCTCTGTTCCAAATCTCTTATGTTCAATCTCGTGTCTATGGCTCCTCGTCTTTGACCTCTCCAGTACTGCTTCTATCTCCCTTGTCCTATCCTTTCAAAAATTTAAACACTTCTGTCATATCGTCCTGTAATCTGCATTGTTCTAACGAGAAAAGGCCCACACTTGCCATCGGAGGCGGACATTTTTTTGGCCACTGGTGCACTGAATGACTCAGCCAAGCTGTACATGTTAGAGAAGTGTGAAATGAGCAGGGCATGGGGTCACCACTGGGAGTTTGGAGAGGACACTGGGAGTTTGGTGATGGAAGTGTGCACCGTCATCCCTTTTGTCATTTAATCACTCCTGCCCTTCACCCTATTACAGACCTTCCCTTTTGTTCTTTCTTTCCCCTCTCACCCCCTTTTCCCTGGCTCTGTCCTTGCTTAAAAACTATTAATTTTTTAAAAATTTGTTTATGGGATGTGGGCGTCACTGGCAAGGCCAACATTTATTGCCCATCCTTAATTGCAGGATTTTGACCCAGTGACGATGAAGGAACGGCGATATATTTCCAAGTCGGGATGTTGTGTGACTTGGAGGGGAACGTGCAGGTGGTGTTGTTCCCATGTACCTGCTGCTCTTGACCTTCTAGGTGGTAGAGGTCGCGGGTTTGGGAGGTGCTGTTGAAGAAGCCTTGGTGAGTTGTCCAGGTCTTGCTGCATGCGGGCTCGGACTGCTTCATTTTCTGAGGGGTTGCGAATGGAACTGAACACTGTGGAATCATCGGCGAACATCCCCATTTCTGACCTTATGATGGAGGGAAGGTCATTGATGAAGCAGCTGAAGATGGTTGGGCCTAGGATACTGCCCTGAGGAACTCCTGCAGCAATGTCCTGAGGCTGAGATGATTGGTCTACAACAACCACTACCATCTTCCTTTGTGCTAGGTATGACTCCAGCCACTGGAGAGTTTTCCCCGATTCCCATTGACTTCAATTTTACTAGGGCTCCTTGATGCCACATTCGGTCAAATGCTGCCTTGATGTCAAGGGCAGTCACTCTCACCTCACCTCTGGAATTCAGCTCTTTTGTCCATGTTTGGACCAAGGCTGTAATGAGGTCCGGAGCCAAGTGGTTCTGGCGGAACCCAAACTGAGCATCGGTGAGCAGGTTATTGGTGAGTAAGTGCCGCTTGATAGCGCTGTCGACGACTCCTTCCATCACTTTGCTGATGATTGAGAGTAGACTGATGGGGCGGTAATTGGCCGGATTGGATTTGTTCTGCTTTTTGTGGACAGGATATACCTGGGCAATTTTCCACATTGTCGGGTAGACGCCAGTGTTGTAGCTGTACTGGAACAGTTTGGCTAGAGGCGCGGCTAGTTCTGGAAGACAAGTCTTCAGCACTACAGCCAGGATGTTGTCGGTGCCCATAGCGTTTGTTGTATCCAGTGCACTCTGCTGTTTCTTGATATCACGTGGAGTGAATCGAATTGGCTGAAGACTGGCTTTTGTGATGGTGGGGATATTGAGAGGAGGCCAAGATGGATCATCCACTCGGCACTTCTGGCTGAAGATGGTTGCAAATGCTTCAGCCCTGTCTTTTGCACTCACGTGCTGGACTCTGCCATCATTGAGGATGGGGATGTTTACAGAGCCTCCTCCTCCCGTTAGATGTTTAATTATCTACCACCATTCACGACTAGATGTGGCAGAACTGCAGAGATTTGATCTGATCCGTTGGTTGTGGAATCGCTTAGCTCAATCTATAGCACGTTGCTTCCACTGTTTAGCATGCATGTAGTCCTGTGTTGTAGCTTCACCAGGTTGGCACCTCATTTTTAGATACACCTGGTGCTGCTTCTGGCATGCTCTTCTACACTCCTCATTGAACCAGGGTTGATCCTCTGGATTGTTGGTAATGGTAGAGTGAGGAATATGCCAGGCCATGAGGTTACAGATTGTGCTGGAATACAATTCTACTGTTGCTGATGGCCCACAGCGCCTCATGGATGCCCAGTTTTGAGCTGCTAGATCTGTTCTGAATCTATCCCATTTAGCACGGTGGTAGTGCCACACAACACGTTGGATGGTGTTCTCAGTGTGAAGATGGGACTTTGTCTCCACAAGGACTGTGCGGTGGTCACTCCTACCAATACTGTCATGGATAGATGCATCTGCGACAGGTAGATTGGTGAGGACGAGGTCAAGTAAGTTTTTCCCTCGTGTTGGTTCGCTCACCACCTGCCGCAGGCCCAGTCTGGCATCTATGTCCTTCAGGACTCAGCCAGCTCGGTCAGTAGTGGTGCTATTGAACCACTCTTGGTGATAGACATTGAAGTCCCCCACCCAGAGTACATTCTGTGCCCTTGCTACCCTCAGTGCTTCCTCCAAGTGGTGTTCAACATGGAGGAGGACTGATTCATCAGCTGAGGGAGGGCAGTAGGTGGTAATCAGCAGGAGGTTTCCTTGCCCATGTTTGACCTGATGCCATGAGATTTCATAGGGTCTGGAGTCAATGTTGAGGACTCCAAGGGCCACTCACTCCTGACTGTATATCACTGTACCACCACCTCTGATGGGTCTGTCCTGCCGGTGGGACAGGACATACCCAGGGATTGTGATGGAAGAGTCTGGGACATTGGCTGAAAGGTATGATTCTGTGAGTATAGCTATGTCAGGCTGTTGCTTGACTAGTCTATGGGACAGCTCTCCCAATTTTGGCACAAGTCCCCAGATGTTAGTGAGGAGGACTTTGCAGGGTCCACTGGGCTTGGTTTGCCTTTGTTGTGTCCGGTGCCTAGTGATCCGATGCCAGGTGGTCTGTCCGGTTTTATTCTTATTATGACTTTTTGTAGCAAGATTGTACAACTGCACTTGGGTACGATAGCATAATGGTTATGTTATTGGACTAGTAATCAAGAGGCCTGGACGAATAATCCGGAGTCATGAGTTCAAATCCCGCCATGGAAGCTGGGGTTTTTTAATTCAATTAATTAAATGAAATCTGGAATTAAAAAAAACTAGTATCAGTAACGGTGGCCATGGAACTACTGGATTGTCGTAAAAACCCATTTGGTTCATTAATGCCCTTTAGGGAAGGAAACCTGTCGTCCTTACCCGGTCGGTCCTATATGTGGCTCCAGACTCTCAGCAATGTGGTTGATTCTTAATCGCCCTCTGAAATGGTTTAGCAAGCCACTCAGTTGTATAATCTCACACATACGCGTGTAAATACAAACAAGCTTGTATGCACATATGCATCTACGCACACATATACACACACACTTACGTACACACAAACACGTAGATAGGCATGTACACACATATACACGTAGATATGCACACACACATATATGTACACATATAGATGCGCACGTACACATGTGGATATGCATACATGCATGTAGATACACACACATGCGTGTAGGTACACACAATGTAGGTATGCACACAAGCTTGTATGCACCTACACATGTACACATACACATGCACACACACACACATATATATATATATATACACACTTTTTATAGATATAGATATATATATATAGATATATATATAGATGATATACATACACACATCGACAAAAGTAGCTAAGCCAATCTCAAATGATTAAAATATACCAGTGAAGTTGATGCACTTAAACTGATTAAGAAGCAGGTGGAGAGGAAGAAATTGATAATGATTTTTTAAAAAAAGAACCAGAATTGAAAATTATGAAGCAAGTCTAACCACATGAAAATGTAATTATATTTTAGTGGATGGTTCTCATAGATCTTATATAGGTCTCAGTTGAAGTTAAATGCCAGCTAATGTAACAGCAAAATCTCATTTTAGCCATGGCAGGTTATATTTAAAATGCTGAATAAAAGTGCAGTAGTGGATTTCCAGCTAATTCAATTAGAATTTTAAACCATATTATACCTGAGTCATGGTGCTTTTCAGATAACGGTTTTTTTTATTCGTTCATGGGATGTGGGCATCGCTGGCGAGGCCAGCATTTATTGCCCATCCCTAATTTCCCTTGAGAAGGTGGTGGTGAGCCGCCTTCTTGAACCACTGCAGTCCGTGTGGTGAAGGTTTTCCCACAGTGCTGTTAGGAAGGGAGTTCCAGGATTTTGACCAGGATTTTCTTGCCGTTTCTCCTAAAAGCACTGTCTCTTGCTGCCGTACACTCCACAGCAGACAGCAGCTCTCGGACCTCACCCACATGAGCTGCTCTGCTGGAAATTAGCTTTTAAATTAAGGGGCAGATTTCATAAATTGGCATTCTTGGCACAGAGTAATGGGAGCGGGTATCAGGAATCTGGGTGCAATTCCCGATAAAGCACTACAGTTGTGTGATGCATTTTTAATTGGCAGACAATTGGCACTAGGATCACAACACTAGTGATCGGACACCAATCTCCGAACCTTTGACTTCTCTGAAAACATGGTGTGGATTAGAATCGGTACAAAAAGAATGGCCTTCTCTGTGAGTTATGATGTTATCCACTAACATTTCAAAACCATTCCAAGCCTCTCCCACAAGATATTGCTCATTTCACCGAAGAAAATGCAGGGGTCAATGTAGCATAACAGCAGATAGTCAGGGTTCATTTCAATAGTGACTCACAGGTCCTGCAAGAGAAAGCAAAGGACTGCTGGGTCTTTCACTCTGTAAACCACCGCTGGCACAGTACGTTATACCTTCTGTTATAGTCACTGGGGCAAATTCAGCACTCCCAACAGGGAGCCACACTCAAAGGGAGAGCAGGTCACAAAATCGGGCCTATATTGCTGTAGTTCTATCTCCTACTTGTGCTCCCTGCTGGGAGTTTGAGATCAGTGAATTTACCCCATTATCACTTTAGTCATGTTTTATAGAAAATTCTTGTAGGTGTGCCTAGTGAGATTGAAGGTATTGTGAAATCAGCATGGTGCCTATTGGTTATTTTAAAAGGTTATTCATCATTGTTCTAATTTAACAAGTCTGCAATAATATTGCATGGCCAATACAAAAAGAAACATGAATTAACTAATTTCCACAGCAAAAACTTTACAATGTTAAAATATCTGTTATGTTTCTTGCAACTTCTCCATGTCATCATTTAGCTTAGAAAGAAAGAATTTACATTTATATAGTGTGTCTTCAGGATGTCCCAAAGCGCTTCAAAACCAATGAATTATTTTTGAAATGTGGTCACTGTTATTATGTAGGCAAACGTGGCAGCCAATTTGTGCACAGCAAGTCCCGCGAACAGTAAATGAGAGTAATGACCAGTTAATTTGTTTTTGGTAGTGTTGGTTGAGGGATGAACACTGGGAGAAATACCAGTTCTTCCAAAGGTCCTATGGATCTTTTATATCTACCTATGTTGGTGACTAATGCTGTTTAAATAACATGTATTAACTTTAACTAAATTTGCTTTTTGCATTACACAATGAAGGCATATAATCTATGCTGAAACTTCAAGGGAGTGCTGTCTTTTGAATGGGATATTAAACAGAAGCCCTATCCGCCTGTGATGCCCCCCATGATAAAAATAGCCTGCCAGTACTCACTGTTCAGGCTCTCTCTCACACACACACACACACACACACACTTGGGCAAGGTACTAATAGGCTACCATCACCTGCAGACTGCTCCTCAGCATAAGTTGGCACTTTCTGGGATGCACAGGAGCAAACTGGGAAAAAAATCCACTAAGTCTTCATGGAAACATGGACTGTCAACTCTGAGGATGCACTTGTACACGATAACACTATTTAATTTGATTTTGCCTGAAGCAGATAAGTTAATCACATGGAAGAAACACAGTGAATCTATTGACACAAGCCAGATTTGACAATAGCAGTGTTGGTTCAGTTGCAAAGCATCTGCCATGTCTCCTCTTTAATTTTTAACTATCTGCCTAACAGAAACCAGCCATGTAAAAGGGAACTTAGCTTGCAAGTGGCATGTGAAGGAAGATTTAAAGCTGAATATATGACAGCTAAAGCTCTTCAATCGGTGGATGCATGCAAACATTGTATTTATATCTACAAAGGTACTACCATCACTGGGCCATACGTTTGTACACATTTACTTTGTTAAAAACGGATTCAAGTGCTTTTGGCAGTGTTTTAATACAGCTGCTTTCACCTTGTATTTTTGTTTAGTGAAATGAGCCAAAAATATAAGCCTTGGCTCTATGTTGTGGGATTTCGTGGACGAAATGCTTAGTGTTATTTGTCTGAAATTCCACTCTCCACTTTCTTAGTGAAGGCATTAACCCATTTTTTTTTTAAAAGCAGGTTAACACCCCACTAAAATAACAAAGAGGGACTTTTCAGATGAATCGTTAATTTGAAGGCAGTAGTGATCATACCACATCTGAATATATTTTCCACCAGGTAATGTACCTTGAGTTAATATAACCTCACCTCTGGCACCTGGGTTCCAAACTAGCCTTAACCAATAAAAACATATGAAAACAACCTGCAGGAAAAGACCAGCTGATCCATCATGCCTGCCCCACGCCACAATGGCTAGACACTTCCTACCACCCCCACCCCCCCCAACACACACACACACACACACACACACAAAGAGGCAAAATAACAGAGGAAAAACCCATGTTCAATAAGGGGAAAAAAAAACTCTGGAAAATTCCTCTCCGACCTGAAGATCTAAACAATCCATGTAGAAATAACATGATTTGTTCTTGTATTTCCTTATTTATTAATGGCAACTCTGTCCAGTGGAATAAATTGGAAGAAATAGATATAAATAGACAGATGAAAGTCTCCTCTCTGCATTAGATGTTGACACCATAGATTAAATCAATGTTGATAGCCTCATTTCAATGTTAAGCAGGTGTGGGCCCACAGCACAAAAACTAAGCATAATTTGTTACAAAATGGAATCGCCAATCTCACTCAGAGATGCCACAATGAAGTTGGGGGTTTAACACGCATTGGCAAGGCTGAATAGAGGGACCTTTACTCTGCATTTGGTCCATGTTCTACTTGACCTGGATGATACTGACATCGTGGGGCTGATTCACCAAGTTTGCGCTGCAGTGGGGGAACTTCACATGCCAGCAGCGAATATCAGTGAATCTAAGGCGCACTGCCCATCATTTTCCGTCTGTTAAAATTAATGAATGAAGCTCTCACTGGCAACACAAATTCAAAAAGAATTACCCCTGGGTGCCAAAAGCAAAAAAAAACTTCCAAGGTTGAAATCAGCCAGTGCAAAACTCCCTCACCTTGAGCAACATATAAATTCACCAAAAATGTTCAAAACTAGTGGCCGAAACTAATGAGCACACTTCACGTCTCATGTCACTCGCCCTCTTGCTGTACCATCCATTCCGTCTCTGCTTAGGTCACTCTGATTCTCTATGGTGATGCTGCATTAAACCTTGAAGGAGCTACTCTATCTATTAAACTAAATCTAAATCTCCTTGAAACACTTAATCTTCCACGCTTACCACAAAATCCCCAGTCTGTGCCAGGCTTTTGCTTCATGTACTGAAAAATAAAGCATTTCTGAAGCAATAAATCAGCTCTTTAAATTAGATTTTTTTTTGCACAGAGAAGCTTTTGGTCTAAAAGCCTAAAATTTGACCTAATGATTTCATAACATAACAAATTCAACAGAAAGGGTAATCTGATATTCAGCACAAATAGTGCACAGAACCATAGAAAGGTTACAGCACAGAAGGAAGCCATTCAGCCCATCGAGTCCACGCTGGCTCTATGCAAGAGCAATCCAGCTAGTCCCACTACCCCGTTCTTTCCCCGTAGCCCTGCAATTTTTTTTACTTTCAAGTACTTATCCAGTTCCCTTTTGAAGGCCATGATTGAATCTGCCTCCACCACCCCCTGGGCGGTGCATTCCAGATCCTAACCACTCGCTGCGTAAAAAAGTTTCTCCTCATAGCACCTTTGGTTCTTTTGCCAATCACCTTAAATCTGTGTCCTCTGGTTCTTGACCCTTCCGCCAATGGGAAGTTTCTCTCTATCTATTCTGTCTGGACCCTTCATGATTTTGAATATTTCTATCAAATCTCCTTGCAACCTTCTCTGTTCCAAGGAGAACAACCCCAGCTTCTCCAGTCTATCCACATAACTAAAGTCCCTCATTCCTGGAATCATTCCAGTAAATCTCTTCTGCACCCTTTCTAAGGCCTTCACATCTTTCCTAAAGTGCGGTGCCCAGAATTGGACACAATACTCCAGTTGTGGCCGAACCAATGTTTTATAAAGGTTCATCGTGACTTTCTTGCTTTTGTACTCTATGCCTCTATTTATAAAGCCCAGGATCCCGTATGCTTCTTTAACCTCTTTCTCAACTTGCCCTGCCACCTTCAACGATTTGTGCACGTATACCCCCAGATCTCTCTGTTCCTGTACCTCTTTTAGAATTGTGCTCTCTAGTTTAGATTGCCTCTCCTCGTTCTTCCTACCGAAATGTATCAGTTCGCATTTTTCTGTGTTAAATTTCATCTGCCACGTGTCCACCCATGCCACCAGCCTGTCTATATTCTATTGAAGTCTATCACTATCCTCCTCACTGTTCACTACCCTTCCAAGTTTTGTGTCATCTGCAAATTTGAAATTGTGCCCTGTACACCCAAGTCCAAGTCATTAATATATATCAAGAAAAGCAATGGTCCCAGCACCGACCCCTGGGGAACAAAACTGTACACCTCCCTCCAGTCTGAAAAACAAGCATTCACCACTACTCTCTGAATATTTTAGAACAAAACTTTAATTTTATACAGTTCTCATTTCAATCCTTCAAGCTCCATAATTTACTGAATTTACTGATATTCTGAATTTCAGACAATGTGCTCCAAGAACAGAATGACTGACAGTTTCAGTATTTATTCCTTAAAGTTCTATATAATGTTCACCTTCTAGGGGCTGGATTACATTTGCCCCACATAGTGCCGCTTTGCGCTCTGTGCTGATAACTTCTATGGGGTTAGATGAAGAAGGGTGGGAGGAAGCTCACGTGGAGCATAAACATCGGCATCGACCTGTTGGGCTGAATGGCCTGTTTCTGTGCTGTATAATCTTTGTAATTCTCATCTTGGTTCGGATCAGATTTCTTGCATTGTGGAAAAACTCGTGAAAGTGCAAATTTCACACTTGCAGCCACACAAGTACTGATCCATTCCTCTTGCAAGCAAGTTCACTTCTGGCTAAATGGTGACACTGAATTTGCGTGGCATTTCTGAATTTACATCCAAGTTTTGTTTTTAATCAGATAAAGCAATCAATAATAATCTTTGTTCTTCACCCAAAGTATTGAAAAGAGATGTTAATAATTATTGGGACTTTCAACTAATTGTCTAATACAGTGGCTTCACCTGGTTATAATCTAGAAAGAAAGAACTTACATTTATATAGCACCTTTCACGACCATAGGATGCCCCAAAGCATTTCACAGCCAGTGAACTACTTTGGAAGGGTAGTCACCGTTGTAATGTAGGGAAGCGTAGCCAATTTGCACACAGCAAGGTCCTACAGACAGCAATAAGACACATTAATCTGTTTTAGTGGTGTTGATTGAGGGACAAATATTGGCCAGGACACCAGAAGAACTCATCTGCTCTTCTTTGAATAATGCCATGGGATCTTTTACGTCCACCTGAGCAGGCAGATGGGACCTTAGTTTAACTTTGCATCCGAAAGTCGGCACCTCTGACAGTGCAGCACTCCTTCAGTGCTGCACTGGAGTGTCAGCTAAAAATATGCCCTAGAGTGGAGCTTGAACTCACAGCCTTCTGACTCAGAGGCAAGAGTGCTACGACTGAGCCAAGCCTAATATCTACTGAACATTACTCTACCAGAATGAACAGCAACAGGAGTCAATGTTTTATTAAAACAATTATTCAGAAAAAGAACAAAATATTTAATAATTTCTCCCATTTTCTTGTCTTTTTCTTTGGGTGTGCCGGTCACTACTTTAGCTGTTCAGATGTTCTTTGTTTCTGTAATGCATCTTTCTATTGTCTGACTCAGGAGATCCATTACATCATTTAACGATCCCTAGCTTTGTATCGAGGAGGTCACAGGTCATTCAACAGATACTTCCGCTCTGTGTTTGCGGTATTGTTGATTTATTTGTCGGTTTTTGCTGATTCTAAGTGTTAGCCTGTCTTTCATTTTTCACTCCTGAGAAAGGGTCCAGCCCAAAATGTTGACCTGTCTGTTCTCTCCCCAGAGGTTGGCTGATCTGCTATATGTTTCCAGCAATTTATGTTTTGAATTTCCAACATTTGCAGTTTATTGCTTTCCAAAAAATATTTTATGGTTCCATGCATCTATCCAATTCTACTTTTTAATATTTAATGCTAAACATTTATCATTTTTTTTTGCAGAAGTCACAATCAAAATTGTATACATTTAAAAGCCTCAAAAGATACCCAGTACAAAGGGTTAAGTCACTGAAGAAAATAATTGTGACAGAACTACTGCACTCAAGATCTGCACAATTATTGTTTGAAGTATCGAACGAACTGGGCAAAAGAAAAAAGAAAAGGGATATTATACTCACAGAAATGTTTGGGTTGCTGGGCTTTTAAGGAGAGCGAATGCAATGAAAACAGTGTATAATCAATCCCCTATGAGATAATGCTTTTCTGTCTTTGCAAATGCAAAGAGTTGAGCAAGAGGAAGTGTTATTCTCTGGCTCAATTGACTTTATCACTATGCATTGTTTTATGGAAGTACTTTCCATCTTTTTTTGAAGAGGAGATTTAATAGAGGTGTTCAAAATCATGAAGGGCTTTGATAGAGTAAATAAGAAGCCATTTCCAGTGACAGAAGGGTCGGTAACCAGAGGACACAGATTTAAAGTAAAAGAACCAGAGGCGACATGAGGTAAAAAATTTTATGCAGTTAGTTGTTATGATCTGGAATCCCCTGCCTGAAAGGGTAATAGAAGCAGATTCAACAGCAACTTTCAAAAGGGAAATGGATAAATATTTGAAATGGAAAAATTTGCAGGGCTATGGGAAAACAACAGGGGTGTGGGGCTAATTGGAGAGCTCTTCCAAAAAGCTGGCACAGGCATGATGGGCCGAATGGCCTCCATCTGTGCTGTATCATTCTATGATTCTATGATTTGGCAATCGGTTGCCAGGAGAGAACTAAATTTGTTGCCATGGAAATGCTCATAATGAGCTTTACTCAAGAACAACATCAAGCGAAAGAAGTACGTGTACTCACTTCAGTACCAAGTTTCTTCATAAGGTGACGGAAAAAATCATCCAGTTCTTTGCCTTCAATGTAGCCATTATCTAGACAGAGTTCAACAAATAATGTAACCATTCCAATAAAGTAATTTACAGAGGCACTGAATAGGATCAGTTAAAATAGCCATCCTATCTCACTTTCTGGAAACCTTGTTTACTGAAGAATTTTTGTTACAGAATGAATTAGGGTAATAAAGTACAGTAAAGAGACCTGAATTTACTAGGAAACAATATTGTGTGCATCAAGGCCATACATGGCCAGGATCAAATTTGTACCAAGGCAAATGTGGTCAGCTAGAGTTTTGGGCATTTTACTATTAGGTGGATTTTAGCAAGTTATCGCTTATTATTCATGTGTAAAAATGTTTTACATTCAACCTTTCTTTTGTCCACATAACAGACTTACAACTCCCTACATCACAGGATAGAAAACCACTTACCAAGCAAGCTGGCTGGGTTACCTTAATGGTAACTGCAGCCTGGTTAACAAACTGAAATAGCAGCAATCTACCCTAACCCCCAGAGCTATTTATGAGCTACAATTTTAAAATGATGGCCTGCTTTAGCAGCGTAGTAATTCTGCTTGGTCACTGCTGTTCCTACAAGGATGTACAGAAGTCACGGTGAAGAAGTACTGCCCTCAGTGAGCGCTTGGAAAACTAGGTTCCACCGTGTTACAGGTTGCTCTGAATGGAGTGAGCAGTGTGTAGATTGAAAACAAAATGGTTCTTTACTGACTATAATAGTTAAACTTCCAGTCTTCTGTCAGATGAGAAGAGATTTAAAAAAAAACTTTTATTTCACAAAAGGTCGAGCAGGTTTAAATAATACTGTGCCCGGGTCCACGCTTACTAAACAACAGAGCAAGTGATAGGTTATACTTTACTTTAGAACATAGATGTCGGGCTAATTCCACAACAATGGTGCTGACACATTTGGTTCTAGAATAGGGGCCATCGTTCTGATACTGAATTCTATTCTGGAATCACGCACTATCGTTCTGATACTGAATTCTATTTTGGAATCATGCACCATCATTCTGATACTGAATTCTCTTCTGGAATCACGCACTATCGTTCTGATACTGAATTCTATTTTGGAATCATGCACCATCGTTCTGATACTGAATTCTCTTCTGGAATCATGCACTATCATTCTGATAGCACAATTTAGGTCAGTTCATTCCAAAATTCAGGCAGTAAGTACAATGACAGTTAATGACCCAAAGCAATGGTGCTCCCATCCTGCAGCTTGTAACATCCCCATTGAAAAAATATGAAAATCAGTGTTTACGGATCACAGAACTGATAAAAATTCTAACACCTAACCCTTATACCAGCTCTTTATTGAAGATCTCAAGGTCAACTTTTTTTTAAATGGCAAAATTGAAGATTTCACCTAACTTTGCCCCAACTCTATATTTTTTAAACAAAATAAAAACGGAAAGTGCCAAACAGAACTCATATTTTGATACAGTCAATAAGTGGTTAAAATAAATAACTCCAAAACAGCAACCTACATCCCTTATTCAAGGGCTGAGTGTGTTGAAATAATGAATGTTAAACTGCTTTTTACTGCTAATAAATCTGGGTGCAGTTTTGTTGCAAACATCCCTAGCAATTTTTAGAGTACCTTTTAAGAAAGGACACGTTTGTTGGTCAAAACACAGGATAAGGAGGGGACTTGGTCAGTGTGAAAAGTCTCAAACTACAACAGTGGAGCAAATTAAATATAAAATAAAAATAGAAAACGCTGGAAATACTCAGCAGGTCAGGCAGCATCTGTGGAGAAAGAAACAGAGTTAACGTTTCAGGTCAATGACCTTTCGTCAGAACTTTTTTTAAAGAAGTTGTTTAATTTAAGAACAAGTTCTGCTAAGCGCAAGAGGGTGTTGTGGATGGGGACTGATTGAGCCTCCGTTCAAGGAAGAAGGGGAGGGACGCAAGCCGTCCTAGTGGGTATGAAGGTGTAGAGGGACTGGACGTCCATTGTGACAAGGAGACGGTTAGGGCCAGGAAACTGTTAAAGTGGCGGAGGGCGTCAGAAGAGTCTCGTATGTGGGTCGGAAGAGACTGAGCAAGGGGAGAAAAAATGAGTTGAGATATGAAGAAATAAGTTCCATGGGGATAGTTTTGTTTTGCTGGGAATCTGAGGTCATCATCCTGAAACATTAACTCTGTTTCTCTCTCCACAAATGCTGTCTGACCTGCTGAGTATTTCCAGCATTTTCTGTTTTTATTTCAGATTTCCAGTACCTGCGGTTTTTTCCTTTGCTTTAGTGGAGTAAATTAGTTGAGTTCACCTCGGGAGAACAAAAATTGGGGCAGGTCCCAGTCTTAGCACTGATCCACCTCAATAAAATGTCCACAACTGGGCACAACCAGAGCGACAGTCAAATACAGCCAAACCTGCAAATGGAAATGTGACAGAAAGGGTGTCCTGGTCTATCTCAACCCTTTGCTGTGTGAAAAGCTGGTCAGAATTCATTTGTTTGCCCTTTCCGATCAATTGAATATTCCAGGGTTCAACTTGATCGCAACAAGTTTGAATTACATAAAAAGAAAAATTAATTTCTAATTTATAACAGTGCAGCCACATTAAGAGTAATAATTTAAGGTTTTTCTCGTTCATACATTCACCTGACGCTTACACTAACTCATATAACCATTCCATCATAGAGAAGGGGCTCATAGGTCTCCCTATTTTGCACTGAATGTGATAAAGTAGAAATACATTACCATCAGCGTCAAAGCGTTGCCAAATTTGAAGGAAACCGACGGCGTCCAGGTTGTCGAAGCCCGGGCTGTCCATGGTGCTGGGGAGTGCGAGAAAAAGTTTCAAACTGGGGGCAAGGTTTTCTGATGGTTCTGCTGCAGACAACAGGAGAGATCCAAAGCTTCCGAGTGGCCGGCGGTCTTTTCCCCCCACCCCGAAAAAGAAAAGCTGACCGAAACACAACGATCACACTCACACCGAGCCAAACACCCGAGTGGCAAACGTTGCCCAACGAGCCCGGGCTCTGCCCCCTCAGGATGCTGACGATCTCCGGCTCCTCCCACCTCAGCATCCTATCAGTTTCCAATGCACTCACTTGTTAGGCGCACAGGCAAGTCTGCATTGAAAGGCTGTTTGGAATAATAACACGGGCCGGACAGCTAAAGTTATGTCCTTGCGAGATCTTTTAACAGAAATAGTGAAATACCGCCTGTCAGCATTTCTATAGCACTGACCCAGAACATTAAAGGGCATATGGAAAAAAAAATCTCCGGGACAATATCATAAGGGGTTTTAAACAATCGGGGTTTATGGGGTTAATGAAGTGCTTATTATACTGTCTTTCATTTTCTGAGCTAGAGTACAAACCAGTGCTGTAACTAGCAGTCTTGGTTCATGCCCTTAACATAAACGATCTCTCGCCTGCTAACTAGAATAGTTACCTTAGCCTGCTCCCTCTGATTCGATCCTAATCTTTCAAACGACGTGAACATCTGGAAACAAAAAAACACTGACCTAACCCGGTCATTTCACACATATCAGACACATCAGTTGTCTTAGCCATTCAGCAATACGGATAAGTCTTACAAATCATAATTGAAAATGTAACTTATTCTATGTAACGCCTGCACTCTTAGTGTATGGAAATATTAATAATATCATGTTTTTTCTTCTCAAGACTGCAATGCACAATATGATCAACCTCAAGACCAGGGGAAATAAATCCCTTTTTGTTTTAGTTCTACTGCTTGGTCATTACTTAAGTTAATGCACCATCAGTATTTTCTGCATTATAGCATAAGGTATACTAACATTTTTAATTACCAAATGTAGAGTGGGCATTTTGCCCGTCACACTTCAGATGTCACGCTGTTTCTAATCAATTTTGTGTCAGACTTTCATTCAATTGGTTCAAATGTCATATCCATAAATCAGCAACAAATCACAAAATCAACTGGTAGGCACAGTATCAGTAAGTAGCAAACATTAATAAAAATTACTAATCATGGGAGTTCAAGAAAAAAAAATTAATGAGTAGTTAGCAACAGTGATCAATAATAAAAAGGTGAACCAATCAAATTGTTCAAAATATTCTTTGAAAAGGCTTTCAACTGCCACCTTGCATTCTCCATTAATCTGGAGATTTACTGCTGGAAATAAGGTTTTAACAAAGTAGACATAAAAAGATTGTATAAATTACAATAAAGAGACTAAACTTACCTTTACAATGACATTTTTTGTTTGAAATATCTGTAACAATGTTTTCCATTGGATGCCTTTACCGATTGAGGAGCCTTAGCCTGGAGTTTAAGACGTTCCCAATGTTATTACTCTCACCAGATGCAGGCTACAGCAAATGTATGGGCCTGTAAGTCATTACATTTCATTGAGTTACATTGAGTCTACAGCACAGAAACAGGCCATTTGGCACAACTACTCTATGCCATCATTTATGCTACATACAAGCCTCCTCCCATCCTACTTCATCTACCCTTATCAGTATGCCTTTCTACTGCTTTCTCCTTTGTGTGCTTATCTAGCTTCCCCTTAAATGCATTTAATTTGCTTCAACTACTCCTTCTGGTAGTGAGTTCCACATTCTTACCACTCTTTGGGTAAAGACGTTTGTCCTGAAGTCACAGATTTGTTTGTGATTGACAGCAAGAATAGCCATTCACAGAGTGCGTCGCTTGTTTGTAAACTCTGCCACATCTTGTACTTGTGTATCGATGAAGACTTACTGCAAATGAAAACCACTAGGGAAGACACTATTAGAAGCAATTAAAGTAATTTTTTTTAGCATAAGACATCAGAAATACATCTAGGTCATCTTCAACTCGTAACTGGTTTTCTCTGCTGTAACCAGCGCTTCGACCACATTTACCAACTATAATCACAACGATAGTGGGCAAATACAGTCAGTAACACGCTGACTCACAGCAATTAGGCCTTGTGGGCTTAAACGGACAATGCTCTACCTTAACAACGGAATAATACATTGCGTACAACATAATAAAATGCTCGTCTTTATAAAACAGCGTATGCTCCAATTTACCATTAGGAGGACCATGGGAGCTCCATTACTGTTTCTAAATATGAGTCTGCATTGTTTACTAATGTTTTCTCTGCGCCAGTTAATTTTTCAAGTTTAGTGACAACCTGTCATTTTCACTGTTTTTATAGAAAGAACGAACTCACATTTATATTGCATATTTTCAGGACATTGCTTCGCAACTAATTTCTTTTTGAAATGCAGTCATTATCATCATGTTGGCAAATGTGGCAGCGAATTTGTACAGAGCAAGATTCCACAAAAAAGAAATGAGATGAATGACCATTTTGTTTTTGTTGATGTTGGTTGTGGGAGCATTGTTGACCAAGACACCAAGGGAATTTCCTCTGTACTTCAACTGGTACCATGGGGCTTTTCACATCCACATGAACAAGTATGTCATATCCAAAAGACTGCACCTCTGACAATGTATAACTCCTCAGGAGTGGGGCTTGAACCCACCTTATGATTCAAAGGGGATAGGGAGACTATCTGGGCCAAGCTGATATTATAGTTTCGATTTTGTGAAAACAGCAAGAATGAGGTTGTGCTGGCATGTGACACAGGCTTGCTTGTGCCAGAGTTCAGAGGACGGGCCAACCAAGCCAAGTTTTGTGATGGGACTCCTTCCCCCTAATTTAAGTAAGTTAGTTGCACGTGAAGTCTTTGATTAGAGAGTTTGTTCTATAATATAGAATATAATACTGGCGGTCACAAAATCCACCAAGACACAGCTGTTAAAAGGCTGTGGCTTGTTATTAAAGGGGATGTCATGGAGGTGGCAGAATAGTGGATTTATTGCTACAATTGCACAAGGGAGAGAAATACTGGTGAACATTGCTCCCCTTAATGCTGAAAAATTGATGGTCCTGTTGCAAAAGGTGGCCCTATTTGGCACTGAAAGCCACCCTCCAGTTAAAGTACAGCTGGATGAAGGGAGGTCACCAATTGAGTCAATGTAGTCACCCAACTCACTCCTAGCTGGCTGCAAATGGGGAAAAGGTTTGCTGGTTTCATGAGAAAGCCAAAGATAAGTATGCTCCTCACATTTGCACATATTTCTTGAGGGGCCCTTAAAGCATAGCACAGTTCAGTTGGGCACACACACACATCCTCTGGTAGATATCATTTACAGCATTGAATGCAAAAATTACTCTTTTATTGTGCCATCACTGAACAGTGCACTTTTTGTTTTCATGTGGAGGTGGTGACTGACAAACAGCAAAAAAATATTCAGGCTTACAATCCAAAGTGTTCCTGTTAGGGGTCAGTAGCAATTGATGTGTACATTAGCCCAAGAGCCATTCCCTCAGTGTTTGTCTTCCCCTCAAATAATGCAGGCACTGCGGACTACCGCATAACAAAAGCATTACGGTTGTTTCCTGTAAAGTGGTGATTGATGTGCATTATGATGTTTATGTTAATTGATATTACTGGATGTTAACTGAGTACAAACCCTTTCTGTTCCGCAATCCATGAGGTTGATAATGAGCACCTCTGATGCCCACATGGTTGCTTTTTATGACTGTTCGATCGAGGGAACTCTGCCACCTGGTGAAAGTTCTGCACCTTGTCCAGCTGATGCTGATGTTCCACAAGGAAAGCAATTAAGGTGTTGCCCTTGCAATCTCTGTGGGAGTTCTCCTGATCTACTACTGTAACTTCGACAGAAGAATGCTGGGAACCCTGGAGAAATGGTGCAAACAGCTCAAAGTGGCTGTTTTTGCAGTTTCTCCAGGGTCTCTGCTGAAGATGGGGTGGGATGTCGGGAGAACCCTGTCGAAATTCTACATTAGCAATTGTCACTTGCTTGATACATGTGCGCACCTCAGACTGATTAATGTGGTAGATGTCCCATGGGATGGCTTGGAAGGATCTGATAGCATGAAACCTTCATGCTGTGGTAACTATCATTTCTACGGTAAGAGCCATCTCTGTTCCAGATGTTGTCTGCAGGTCACTGTGCAGCAGATGGTACAATTCAGTGAATGTCTGTCTTCTGAGGCAGTGAAGACAGGTTTTCTCTGATGGACCCCTTACATGTACCTGGACATATCAACCGTGGGTCCTGGGGTGATGATGGATGTAGATTAAACACCTTAGGGTATCAATGTACCTGCGTTTGTTGTCCCCTTGTGAACTTGTATTCCTCACCTAAATCATGCAGTGCTATGGGAATCCCTTCAAAGGCATGCGCAGGGACATTGCCAATGAACAGCAGCACTTTACAGCCTTAGATTGCATTGTTCTGTCTAACGATCTGATTCATTCAGGCCAGATGTCTCCAGTCATCCAGGCTTTTTTGTTCCTGTACATTACTGGCAGCGTCTTTACATTTATCAAATATCTGGGATTCTCAGCTTTACCAATTGAAAAAGGGGGTCAGATGATCAGTTCCATCCATACTTTTTCCTTGTAGAAGAGCAACTCTCTGTTTGCTTTGTGTAGTGCCAGCACAGGCATCACCAGCATGGGCGAGTTTTATTGGGAAAGAGCTGATTAAAAAGTCCAGTTTCGTTATAAATGTCTCTTGGACTGTAGTACTGCAAAAGAGATGGAAAACATCAGTCAGTCATGTGCTAGTCACCTCCGTGTTAATCCCACCCCTTTTGTCAACTACTGTCTTAAACTTTAAGTCATGCTGCTGCTTAAAGTGATCCAGCCATGCATTTGAACATTTGAAGTTTTCGATGCCTAAAGAACAGGCAAATTTTTCAGCCTTTGCTCGTAACACATATCCCGATATTGGAATGTTCCTCTCTCTGGCTACTTTAAACCAGTGGTAGACTCCTTCATCAAGATCTTCATGTACGGATTCATTTTCTCTGGATCAGCGTTTCATCTTTGATGATGGCAGACTTGATTTTTCCTCTGTTGGCCCACACAGTTGCAGCAGTGCTCTTTGCTAAGCCAATTTCTTTGCAGATTGTGGCTTGCGATATTCGTTTATGGTCCAAATCGGAATATTGGCCTTTATTTCTAGGAGGATGGAGTATAAAAGCAGGGAAGTTATGCTACAACTGTACAGGGTGCTGGTGAGACCACACCTGGAGTACTGCGTACAGTTCTGGTGCCCTTATTTAAGGAAGGACATACTGGCATTGGAGGCAGTTCAAAGAAGGTTCACTAGGTTGATTCCGGGTATGGAAGGGTTGTCTTATGAGGAAAGATTGAACAGGTTGGGTATATACTCATTGGAGTTTAGAAGAATGAGAGGCGATCTTATTGAAACATACAAGATTCTGAGGGGACTCGATAGGGTAGATGTTGAGAGGATGTTACCCCTCATGGGGGAATCTAAAACTAGGGGACATAGTCTCAGAATAAGGGGTCGCCCGTTTAAGATGGAAATGAGGAGGAATTTCTTCTCCCAGAGGGTTGCGAATCTTTGGAATTCTTTACCCCAAAAAGCTGTGGAGGCTGAGTCATTGAATACATTCAAGGCTGAGTTAGACAAATTTTTGATCAGCAAGGGAGTCAAAGGATATGGGGAAAGGGCGGGAAAGTGGACTTGAGGTAAAAATCAGATCAGCCATGATCTCACTAAATGGCGGAGCAGGCTCGAGGGGCCGAATGGCCTACTCCTGCTCCTATCTCCTATGGTCGAAATCCTGGATGATTCGAAGTTTTGTTTTCAGAGACAAAGAAGATCTCTTACTCTCATTCTTCATGCATGTTACCTGGCTGCAGTTGACTTGTGCCCGTTTCCTCAATGCAGTTTGTGTGCAGATGGTGAGCCATGTTATCAGGCAGCAAGAACATACCTCATGTGGTATTCACACTATAATCGATTATCTTTCAATTAGCCTCAGCTTGAATTCCATCGGTCGATCCTGCTTAAGTGTTCATTGTAGTAGGATTGATTTCTATTTTTAAAAATCACGTCTTGCCTTGGGATTGCTAGACCCATTATAAACATGGCTCATTATAGTGAAGTTTTGCTGTGGTTAAGATATATATCAGGCACTACTGTACCTAAAGGATTTTCCATCACATGTTATACTCCTATGCCCTGGAAAACTCTACCACATTTGTACTTGTAATGCCATTGTATAGCAATTGTCTATTTAGCTCATCAAGTTTGTACCAGCATCATCATCACCATCATTCCACTCTTCTACTTGCTCCCCTCTTTTTCAAGTTACTATCTAATTCTTTTCAAAACAATTAATGGACTCTGCTTCAACAATGGTTTGAGGCAGAGAATTCCACTCACTGTGTAAAATTTTTGAACAGCACTGTGCGGGTGGGGGTGGGGAGGGGGGTGGTGGTGGTGGTGGTGATGGAGGAGAGTGAGTGCCTTCTGTCTCAGATCCTCAGCTGTATCTGTCTTAGCAGCTTGGTACCTGCAGCACTTACGAAAATGTGCACACCATTCCAACCACCAAATATCCTCCGGGTATGGCAAGACCTAGTTCATGTACCTAGTGTATAAGGTAAATCTCCACCCTATAAGATGGTGCTCCTGGTTCGACCATGGTGCAGCAGAATGGTTCATGGTGGATAGGCCATGTTGGAAAGAGGTAAACTATAAGGGTACAGTAGTGTAGTGGTTATGGCACCTTAGGCAGAGGGCTCAAATGCCATGAAATTCAATAAATCTGGTAATTTGTGGACTGGCATCAGAAAAAGGACCACGAAAGCTGCCGGAACATTGTAAAAACACAACTGGTTCACTACTGTCCTTTAGGGAAGCAAATTTCCCATCCTTATCCGACCTGTGCCTATATATGATTCCAGTCCCACACTAACATGGTTGACTCTTAACTGCCCTCTGAAGTGGCCTAGCAAGCCACTCAGTTGTGTCAAACTGTTAGAAAAGAAAACAAGAATAAAACTGGACAGACCATTCGGCTGCGACCTAGGCATCGGATCAGGACACGACAAAGGCACACCCAGCCCAGTCGACCCTGAAAAATCCTCCTCACTAACATCTGGGGACTGGTGCCAAAATTGGAAGAGCTGTCTCACAGACTAATCAAGCAACAGACCGTCATAGTCATGCTCACAGAATCATACCCATTAGCCAACGTCCCAGGTTCCTTCATCACCATCCCTGGGTATGTCCTGTCCCACTGGCAGGACAGACCCACCAGAGCACAGTGGTATACAGTCAGGGGGAAGTGGCCCCAGGAGTCCTCGACATTGACTCTGGCCCCCATGAAGTCTTATGGCTTCAGGCCAAACATGGGCAAGGAAACCTCCTGCTGATTACCACCTACCGCCCTCTCTTAGCTGATGAAGCAGTACTCTATATCGAACATCATATGGAGGAAGAACTAAGGGCAGCAAGGGTACAGAACGTACTCTGGCTAGGGGACTTCAATATCCTTCACTGAGCCCAGCAGGTGAGTACAAAAGACAAGGCTGAAGCATTTGCAACCATCTTCCACCAAAAGTGCCAAGTAGATGATTCTTTGCATCCTTGTTTTCAAATCCCTCCATGGCCTCGCCCCTCCCTATCTCTGTAACCTTCTCCAGCCCTACAACCCATTACGATCTCTGCATTTACCTCCAATTCTGGTCTCTTGTGCATCCCTGATTTCCTTTGCCCCACCATATGTGGCCGTGCCTTCAGCTGCCTGGGCCCCAAGCTCTGGAATTCCCTCCCTAAACCTCTCTCTCCTCCTTTAAGACACTCCTGAAAACCTACCTCTTTGATCAAGTTTTTGGTGACCTGTCCTAATATCTCATGTGGCTTGGTGTCAAATTTTGCCTCATAACCCTCCTGTGAAATGCTGTGGGATATTTTACTACGTTAAAGGCACTATTTAAATGCAAATTGCTGTTGTTGTGATGGCCATCACATTTTCTTCCACAAGAGAGTGTTTAGGCAGGCTCGGCCTCCTCTAGAAGAGACTGTGTTAGTAACATCCTTGTGAGGTGTTTAGAGAATGTGCCTGTCATTGTCGAATATTTTGTGGTGTGTGTATAGACGTGAGGTGTGGGGAAGGGAAGGTTGACATGTTGGTGAGTTCGAGTATGAGTGGAGGTGGAGTGAACTGCGGTGCAGTGATTGCAGGAGAGTGAAGGGAAGCGGGAGGGCAGTATTGTGAGTTGTGAGTAGTAAGACGGGAGGTGGTAGAGGTGTGAGCAGAGAGTAAGAGAGCAGTATTCTTACCTTGACAACTCTGGTGAGGTCATTGAACTTCTTTCGGCATTGCAACCATGTCCTGGGAGCTAAGCTCCTGGCATTGACCTCCTCAGTAACCTCTTCCCACTGGCGGCGGCGGTGTTGCTTTCTTCCCCCTGGAGTGAGCAGGATATCCCGCCTCTTGTCCACCGCTTGGACCAGGGTCTCCAACGTTGCATCGGAGAATCTGGGTGCCCTTTCTGGACCTCTTCCAGCCCATTTTTCCAATCTGGGAAGTTTCCCTGTGATATGCAGCCAGAGCGTACCTCCGCTTTAAGAGGTGCTGGCTGCCTTTAAGTAGCATCAGAGAAACCCACTTTCCTACCCCCTCAAACACTGGTGTGCAGCCAATGAATATCGCGGGTAGCGCTGGCTGCATGTCTGAATCATTATCATTGCTCTTACAAAGAGCCGGTGCGGGCTCGATGGTCCAAATGGCCTCCTTCTGTGCTGTAATCATTCTACGATTATATCATGAGGTCCCAGCACCAATCCCTGGGACCATGTCCCCTACACACCTGTTTTCAGGCGTGATTGAATTTATGGGCCATCAAAGTTTGGACTCCTCCCCCGAATATTATAGATGACACCATGCCAATGCAGGCCATTACCCCCAGTTATAAAATCATACAATGTCCTGTGCTATAAACTCACTTGTGGGTTCCAATGAGGTGTCACAGCATGTCAGAGTCAGACCGGTGGTAAGAATAGAACAGGTAATACATACAATGTGAGAGGAAGCCCTGTGCAATAACACAAGAGTGGCCTCTGGATGTTCCAATGCAAAATACTTGAAAGGGACAGGCAGATGGCTTCCGTTTTGGAGTGCCGGCCTATGATTAAATCAATGGCATGTTCTGAAACTGAAAAGGATTTGTTTTTCTCTGTTCAGGAAAATATGGGAACAATGTTCATTGAATCATAGAATGATACAGCAAAGGAGGAGGCCATTCAGCCCGTTGCACCTGTGCCGCCGACTCTTTGAAAAAGCTATCCAATTAGACCCACTAACCTATAGCCCTGCAAAATTTTCCCCTTCAGATATTTATCCAATTCCCTTTTGAAAGTTATTATTGAATCTGCTTCCACCACCCTTTCAGGCAGTGCATTCCAGATCATCATAACTCACATCATAACTTTTTTCCTCATGTCACCTCTGGTTCTTTTGCCAATTACCTTAAATCTGTGTCCTCTGGTTACCGACCCTTCTGCCATTGAAAACAGTTTCTCCTTACTTACTCCATCAAAACCCTTCATGATTTTGAGCACCTCCATTAAATCTCCCCTTAACCTTCTCCGTTCTAAGGAGAACAATCCCAGCTTCTTCAGTCTCTCCACGTAACTGAAGTCTTTCATTGCTGGTACCATTCTAGTAAATCTCCTCTGCGCCCTTGCTAAGACCTTGACAACCTTCCTAAAGTTTGGTGCCCAGAATTAGCCACAATACTCCAGCTGGGGCCTAACCAATATTTTATAAAGGTTTAGCATAACTTCCTTGCTTTTGTACTCTATGCCTCTATTAATAAAGCCCAGGATCCTGTATGCTTTTCAGCAGCCTTTTTTTTGTTTTTTTAAACAGCCTTCTCAACTTGTTCTGCCACATTCAAAGACTTGTTTACATACACCCCCAGGTCTCTGTTCCAGCACCACTTTAAAATTGTACCATTTAGTTTATATTTCCACTCCTCATTCTTCCTACCAAAATGAATCACTTCATATTTCTTTACGTTAAATTTCATCTACCATGTGTCTGCCCATTTCACCACTCTGTCTATGTCCTCCTGAAGTCTGTTACTATCTTCCTCGTTGTCTACTACATTTCTGAGTTTCGTGTTATCTGCAACTTTAAAATTATTCCCTATATACCCAAATCCAGGTCATTAATATAGATCAAAAAGAGCAAGTGCCCTCTGAATGGAGAGAATGCCACTTCAAGAAGGCTGAACACCTACACTGCTCACTGGATCAGTAATACTGTAAGCCTGTTTTTTGCTGGCTAATCAGGGAGCAGTAGTTCAGACACAGAAGTTAATAACCTGAAAGGTTTCACTCCTCTTGACTCAAAAAATACAGGCGATTTGCAGAGGATCAAAAGAGCAAAGTGAGGAAAGTGGAAATAACAATTCTCGTTTTCATTTACATATGCATCAAACCAGCCTAGAAACGTCAATACTGGAAGATGATGCTATCAAAGTAAGTGTCACTATTGTGATCTCTCCCACTGCCAGAACATTAAATCCCATTGCTAAGTAATAAACCATTTTGATTTCTTAAAAGGAATAATTTACACATCGATCTGCTGTTAACAAAAATGCCAGTTACTTTCTATACTGCCCGCTCACAGGAAGCTCACATAATGCCCAAGGGAAAAGATCCCCCAGGATCAACCTCATGAACATGGAAAGTATATTTTGGGACATTATGGATATGATAATAATAACCTTGTTGATTTACGATACTGAACTGCTTTCCTGCAGGACCTGAACCAGATAACTGAACAACAAAACATGACAGGACAAGAGAGATGGAACTAGGGGAGGCTATTACAGCATCCAGCTGTCTCCCATAGCATTGGACAGTCACGCAAGCATCCAGGTGAACAGGTACCTACATCAAGCAGCCTGACTGGGATGTGAGCTAAAGGTACTGGACAATGCTGCTGGTGCACAGAAGGCACAATACTCACTTATCACAACTGTCATTGTGCTCGACAAACTTCGATTGTCAATTCTAATCGGGTTGAATAAGAAAGTCAAGGAGAAAGACTATGTTGGATCCTTTCAAGAACATATTTGAATTCAGCTCTTCTTGAAGAAATAAAGTCAGTGACCAAATGTTTCTTGAAGCACAATATCCAGTACATATAAACAAATCTTCTCTGTAAACTCCATAAATAAAGCATCAGCTAGCCTCAGTTGGTAGCACTCTTGCCTCAGAGTCAGAAGGCCATTGTTATCAAGCCCACTCCAGGACTTGAGTACATAATCTAGGCTGACACTCCAATCCAGTATTAACGGAGTGCTGCACTGTTGGAAGTGACATTTTTTAGATAAGACATTAAACGGAGGCCCTGTCTGGACATGAAAGATCCCATGGCACCATTTAAAGAGCAAGGAGCACGCCCAGTGACCTGGCCAACATTCATTCCTCAACCAACACTTCCAAAAAGAGATTAACTCATCGTTTATCTCATTTGCTGTTTTGTGAGATGTTGCTGTGTGCTACATTTGCCTACATAATAATCCATTGGATGCAAAGCACTTTGGAATGTGTTACATAAAAGCAAGTTCATTTTTTCAAGAATGGAATAGAAATCAAGTTACTAACGTAATGTGACTGTGATCTACTTAAAACTATAAGCAATTTGATTGCCTTCATTTGAAATTTACTATTTATGTACTTGCCTATTAGTAATAATAAATCAATTTAAGTTTTGTACCTATAAACTAGAACTGAAATAATATATATTGTATATGCACACACCCATACACCGTTCAGGATCATGCGAACTTCATAATTAGTGCAAGTGTTGTCAGCTGTAACGACAACACAGTTCACACGACTACAGCACCATCTTGTGGCCATATTGCACCAGAACATTTGAAGAAATGGCTAATTCTCCACTTACTCACATCACCCTTTGGGAATAGATCCAATAGGCAGCTGTTTAGTCAATGGAACACCATGAGTACTTTATTGATGAATTCAAGCTAAATTATCCTTTTAATTGCAAAATGACAGAATAAAGTAGTTTGAATAATTATCAAACCAAAGCATATACCTGCCAAATGCAAAGTATCTGCGAAGTCATACCCAAGAAAGCACCTCACAGGCAGCACAAATCTGTTCGATTTGTATTGCTATTGACTATGTAAGACAATGATGGGGGAGATTTTCAAGTCGGGCCCAAAACGGGTCGATATCAGCAGTGCGCCCAGCGAAGGCCGTAATCGGGAGGCTAGAACCATTCTCGGGCCCTTGCATATTTAAACAGCCGCCTGCCTGTTTTGGTGGGAGTGCTGGGCGCCCATTTAAAGGCCTGCCTGAAAATTAAATCGGGTGGGCAAATAGATGTCCAAGGTCCCCACCAGCTTTTCCTTCGCTGATCACTCGTTTTCCAGGAAGCGGGTGGCCAGCAGTTGAAAATCCCCTCTCGCCCCCCCATTTATCATTTCCACGAGAAACAGTACGCAAGAAGTGCAAGAGTAAAGTGGCTCCTGAGACATTACAACATGCCTCTCCACCTTCATAACTTACTTTCTTCACTGTGCTTTCAGTAAACTCCCTAACTAATTTCCTACTTCCACCATCATTCCCCAAAAAGCATCATGGGTCATTGTGTTACACAAAAGGCATCATGTAAATGTAAGGTCTCGTTATATGTTTGCTCTCTAAAAGTATTCAAAATGACTTCCCAAAATTAGCAGATCTTCAAATGTTTCCAAAAGGACAGTTCTGACGATAGGTCTTCCAGCTGAAACGTTAACTCGGTTTCTTTCCTCACAGATGCTGCCTCACTTGCTGAGCTTTTCCAGTATTTTCTGTTTTTATTTCAGATTTCCAGCATCCGCAGTATTTTGCTTTTGATACAGCACTGGAAAAGTCGAGTCTGGAGGTAACAAAAGCATGGATGAGGGTTTCAGCAGCAGATGAGCTGAGGCAGAGGCGAGACAGGCGGCGTTACGGAGGTGGCAGTAGGCAGTCTTGGTGATGGAGAGGACATGGGGTTGGAAGCTCAGCTCAGGGTCAAGGTTGCAAACAGTCCGATTCAATCTCATAGCGGCCAGGGAGAGGGATGGAGTCGGTGGCTCGGGAATGGAGTTTGTGGCGGGGACTGAAGCCAATGGTTTCCATCTTCCCAATATTTAATTGGAAGAAATTTTTGCTTATCCAATACTGGATAACGGACAAGCAACGTGACAAATCAGAGGCAATGGAGCGGTTGAGAGAGGTGGTGGTGAGGTAGAGTTGGGTGTCCACTTACATTTGCACAGACATGGCATTGGTGACTTTCTACCTCACTTCACATTTTTGGTAAAACAATGATCTGACTCAGGTAAAGGACTCGTAAGAGTTTGTTATTGTGATTTTTAAATATTGGTGGAAATATTTTATTCCTATTTTTCCTTTTTTGCTTTTGTGTAATTTTTTATTTTGATAACTCTGATTTGTAATTTTAGCCTGAGCTCTAAGGCACAACGGTGTGAAAGAAATAACTTGCATTTATATAGTGCTTTTCACATTCTCAGGACATCCCAAAGTGTTCAACAGCCAATGAAGTACTTTTGAAGTGTAGTCACTGTTGTAATATAATTTGCACACAGCGAGATCCCACAAACACCAAAGAGATAAATGAATGGATAATCTGTTTTAGTCATGTTGACAAGACACCGTTTGAATAGTGCCATGGGATCGTTTATGTCCACCTGAAGACAGATGGGGCTTCAGTTTAACCTCTCATCCGAAAGACAGCACCTCCAGCAGCGCAACGCTCCCTCAGTACCTGTAAGTATCAGCCTGGACTATCTGCTCAAGTCCTGGAGTGGGGCTTGAACGCACAACCTTCTGACTCAGAGGTGAGAGTGCTATTACTGAGCGAAGGTTGACACTTTGTGTGTGGTGTTTTTCCGTCTTTCAAAAGCTCAGGAGCAAACAGTATGCATCTATATTTTAACATTCAAAATGTATGTTCAGTAAATTCCATCAGTTGTTTAGGTCTGACCTCAGGCAAACTTTGCTATTTTGAATGATGGATAAATGCACCAATAGAAGTATTGAACAAGTCTGAAGCTCTATCGATGACTATTGCAACATAGACTAGAAATTAATGTTGGCAATATATACATGTTTGCATGATATTCCTGTTATGTTTTAAACTTCATATTTAAGTGGTCTACTCAGAAGTAAAATTCAAAATACTGTAAATTTAAATGCCCTATTACAAATTTCTCAACTAAATCTTGTTCTCGGGAACTCAAATTTTGAGATCTGGGCCCTCACTCCACTTACCCCCTTTCCCTAGTCAAGGCTTGTGAATTTTGTACTTGTGTCTTCTAGTCCTGGGCTCATGGTGCAAAGTTAAATAGCTAGTTTTGTTTCAGATTTGTTTTCTTTTAATCTATACTATATTAAACTGTAACTATATACTTTGCTCTACAACCCCTGCAGGGATTAAACTAAAAGCACTTAAAACTTTCCCGTGCCTTTCATTATTCTAAAAGCACGTGTCATGTCTTTGTTTCCTCAGTGAAAATAAGTTTAGTTGCTTGAACCTTTCTACATACGTGGACTTATTAGCATAAATAGACTGTTAGCATAAAAGTCTCTCCTTTCTCTAATGGCAGCAAGGGTTCTCAGTCAATTGAGTCTGATTAGTCTCGACTCAGTTTCAAATGGCCGTGAGGTCAAAGTGCAAAATTGCTCATTATTTGATTGTAGTCAACACTAAATGGCATTCCCGCGCAGAATGGCCTTAAGGATGTCTGGCGTGAGAAATGCAAATATCGCTGGTGCAGTAAAAGGTACACTTCTGAAGTTGAATTTAAGGCATACTCTTGGAGTAAAATGGAAGGAACTGCAACTTTACTGTACCAGACCTTATTTGATGCTGATACTGGGGGGGGCCAAGATTAGAAATGTGTTCCGCTCCCCACTGTTCCCAATTAGGGAAAAAACTCGATTTAACAGTGGAGGGAATTTCAATTAATATGGATTATCTGTAATGACAATTACCTCTAAGTAATCACACGCTTTTAGTTTAATCCCTGCAGGGGTTGTAGAGCAAAGTATATAGTTACAGTTTAATATAGTATAGATTAAAAGAAAACATATCTGAAACAAAACTAGAACTATGCAGCAGATCTGTTAGTATCTGAAAGTCAGGTTAATGTTTTGGCTGAGATCTTTCAACAAATCAGTTATGGTGCGGAAAAGAGCCCTATTTTGGATTGATATAAACAAGGAAAGGATGGTACATCGATTGAGGTCAGAAGTACAAATGCAGTAAGCAAGACTCCTTTACAACTATCCCAGGAGTAGTCTAGTTACTGGACTTTGGTCTAAGCACTGGTAACCACGATGTGTCATAACCATTCCAGATTCTGACCCCTCAATTTCCCTCCCTCCTCCCAAGGTAAGAGAAAATTCTGGTCAACTCTGTGTCCAGTGACAAATCAAGTCTTTTTTTTTGCAAATAAGCAGTGAGAATTGTTCAGTTTTCATTCTGCAAACAAGGCTCCAAGCATCCATGTTCTTACTATAGGCAATCGTATTGATAACCTGGCTTTTCACAAAACATGGCGACATCTTGCTCCTTATCAAAGCCTCCATTGCTCACTTTACTTTCCACCACCCGCCTAGCTCAAACCACCATGATGGAATGGCCCTCATCACCAATCACACCTTGGCCTCTCCCCCTACTCCTCCGACTTCTCCTGTGAGCACCTCACCCTATTCCACTCTCTCACCTTCTTTAAACTCATTATCTACCATCTCCCCAAGCTTCTCCGAGATCCTCCTTTCATTCTTCTCTCAACCTCAGCACTGAAGGAATCCTCATCCTCCTTCATCTTGGCTCCCCTTGCGCTCCTCCGAATTCACCACCTTACTCTGCTCTCTAAACCTTTCCTTCCAATATAAACTCCCCTACCCATATCCTCTTACCAATTCCTTGTATTCCTCAACCCTCCTTCAACTGCACTTGCTACTGCATCTGACCCCATAAACAATTCTCCACCAAGTCACTTGATATTGCATTCTCAAACTTCCACCTGCTTAGCTTTCGGCCCTCCTTAGCCTTTATACTTCTGCAGCTGTTGATTTGGTCAACCAATATCTCATCTCCATTTTTGATGCTAATGTCCCACACAAAACCTACAGACTTCCGTTCTTATCGTTCCCACCAGTATGGCCCCATCTTATCTCACTTCAAGGGGCGCAGACTGGAATGTACCTAGTGCACGACTGACTTAGCAATCTACCGAAAGATCTGGCCTGACCACATCAAGCTTCAACGGGTCTTCCTCTCTTCAACCAAAATCACCCACTACACTAGGATCATCCTGGAAAGCAAAGATAATTTTTGACTCTTTTTCTCTTCCACTAAACGCCTCCTTAAAAACATCTCCCCTGTTCTTCCCACTCTCACCTCTAACAAGTGCGAGGAGCTCATTGATTCTTTGGGGGGAATTTTAACCTCCAAGCTCAGCGGAAACCAGGCAAGGAGGAAGCAGTTAAAATGGAGGGAAGGACTTACCTAATCCATTCCTGCCCTGATCTGGCCTACTGCCATTTTAAATTGCAGGCGGCAAGGACACCTGCCCTAAGTCCTCTTCAAATATACAGATCAGGCTCCGATTACATCATCATCCTATGGAAGATACCTGGGATACCAATTAGCACCGGTGGCACAAAGGCAATTTAAAAGTTCAATAAATCTGACCGCTGAAGCCTAAGTCGAAGCCTAAAGTAATGATATTCTGCTGCCTTCTGAAGATAGGGAAGTTCACCTGAATGTACAAGGTAAAACCAGTAGCTGAAACAAATTGAAGAGGACTCTCTGTTCATTCCCTGGGCATACTACAAATTTACCTAGATATCTGAACAGAGAGCTATGGCTCACTTGGAATGTGATATGACAACTGTATTGTATGTATTGCTGCAAATTTTATGAATAAAGTATATTTTTTGAAAAAAAGTAATCTGGATAATGGAAATCAAAAAATATCTTTTGAGTTTAAAATAAATCTAACACTCACCTTACTTCACTTCTTCCTTTATTTAAGAGAGAATATAAGTGTCCTCACCAGGACTAAAGGCTTCAGGCACTTCCCCATTTGCATCCAAGTGCGACCCCGCCTTAGTTATTCACATGTCCTTTGTTTTTTTAAGGTCTGTAATATCTTTAATGCTTCTTTCCTTTACTTAACTGAGATGATCTGATACATTATCTAACAATCATTCTACTGACACTTCCTCTCTTCCCTTGCCCCCTTTTCTGATTTTATTAATGTGCTTCCTCATCTCTTATTATTCAGTTCTGAAGAAGAGTACAAGTCCGAAATATTGGCCGCCTCGTCGCTCCACAGATGCTGACTGATCTGCTGTATGTTTCTGGCATTTTCTGGTTTTGTTCCAAGATTTCCAGTGCAATACTTTTACTTTTTATTTGTAAAGTTACATTCTGTCAGAACAGGTACTTCCAAACAATCTAAAAAATACAAACAAATTTTATCCATTTCAAATTGCATCATTTCAAAGATGCCATTGATTGTTTTCCCTTCCATTTTCTTCAGGGACTCATTATTTTAATAACATAAAAAATGGGCGTGTGCAGCTTTACATCACTTCTAACTCTCAAGGCAAAAGGAGAATTAAACTGGACAGATACAAAAGACCCAAAAACATCCAAAGTAAAAGATGAAGGAAAGCAGACAGGTTTATGAGGACTCGTATCCAGTCACGTACCAGCCTAATTTTATTAAGGTCAAATAGAGCAAATTACATTATCTGAAAGCCAAAACAACCAACAAGAAGGTCATTTTATAAAAGACCAAGGACAAACTTTTAAAAAGTCAGAAAAATGCCCTTCATCTGTAATATCTACAATTTAATGGAATTTTTTAGCTCTCTGGAAACCTCCAATTTCTGGTCTCCAAACAGAAGCCCAATCAGCTGTCAACAGCTACTAACCTTGATCAAGAAGGGGTTTTTTGTAAACAAATTCATTCTCAGGACGTGGGTGTTGCTGGCAAGGCCAGCATTTATCGACCATCCCTAGTTGCCCTGAGGAAATGGTGGGCCTTCTTCTTGAACCAGTGTAACGGTTTTATATAACTGAGTGGCTTGCTCGGTCACTTCGGATGATAATTAAGAGTGGCGAATGGTGAACTGATGGTAATGTGGTTTCCACAGGCCAATGTGATAGAGACAGTGAGCAACAATTTTTTGTTTACGTAGATTCTTATCAGATTTAAGGGCCCAATATTAGGAGGGAGGCGGGTTGGCAGCGGGGATCGACTGGGCGCGTGGGTAACGTGCCCAGTGAAATCGGTGGGTTTGGCACGCGATCGTAAGTAAATTGAAGCCACTTACCTTGGCTTCCGGGTTTCGCGCTGGAAAGCTGCGCACCCATATCATAGGCTGTCAGCTGGAGGAGCCCTATTTAAAGGGGCAGTCCTCCACTGACTGATGCTGCAGAAAGTAGGCAAAATTTAGCATGGAGCAGCCCAGGGGGAAGGCTGCTCCCAGGTTTAATGATGCCTCACTCCAGGTCCTACTGGATGGGGTGAAGAGGAGGGGGAGGACAGAGATTTTCTCCCCGGCAGACGGGAGGAACTGGCCTGCCTCTGCCACCAGCACCACCAACATATCACACATCTGCATACAGTGCAGGAGGCGCTTCAATGACCTAAGTAGGTCAGCCGAAGTGAGTACACTTACTCATTCCCCTACACTCCGTCTGCCACATCACCGCCCCCACCCCACATCTCCTTCTGCACTGCCAAAACTACTCTGTCACATCACCCCTCACATCCACTCAAAGCTCATCCTCATCTTACCTGCACTTACTCACCTCGCCAGTACTCATCCCGCCACTACCACTCAACCCAATCCTCATACAATCTCATGGCTCTATCTCATACTCACCTTCTGATGCATCTCTTTCATGGTCAGCCTCACCTGACCTGCCACTACCTGTGCTACAGCCACAGGGCATGCATCACATATGTGCAGTAGGAAGCGTAAGGCAAACGTGTTGTGAGCATGAAGGGGATGCACAAGGGTGTTTGAGGGTTTGTCATGGTTTTTACTTATATTTGATTTCTGATCAACTCACATTACATTTTATATTGTCACCACTACTGCCATGTCTTGGCCATTCTTGACTGGCTTGTGCAATAATGCCCTTTCATGAGGTTCTCCATGAACACCCTTGATGCCACCCATTGGGTCACCCTACAGTGGGTGTATGTGTAGTTGCACGACTACTTTGTGCAGGTGTCTGTTGCGCAGCACTGTGTTGTGTAGCTCCATGTGATGGAGGTGGACGGCATGCCTGGCGAGGCTGGTGATGTTGCTCGTCCTCCAATGGAGTGACGAATGTAGCAATGGAACCCCCCCCTCCACCCCTGTCCTGACGGTGTGAGTGTGAGGGGGTCCACAAAGTACGTAAATGTGTTTGGACAGCAGAGTTTAGGGTATGATTTAACAATTTGGAGTGTGGAGACAACGTTGTGGCAGGCAAAACTTTGTCTGAGGTGACAGAGCACCCTGCTGCAATGAATGAGGGTTTACCCCGCACCTGTTAAATGGACCTTTGCAGCTACCACTGGCTGCTGGCTGCAACACGTCTGTTTAAACAGGGAATGTTTCCCCCAGCATGGGAAACACGCTCTGGGTAGTCCAAAATCCGAATCCTCCTAAAATCTCCAACTAATGAGGTCTGTAAACGACCTCAAGTACCCAGATAATGATCTTAAGTGGGATCCCGCTGGCTTTGATTGCCGGTGGGAGTCCCGCATGCGGGGGCTGCGCGCGCACCGATTCACGTCATTGAGGAACCCGGAAGTGGGCGGGGTGGAACTGGGCTCCGGACCCGCTCTGGGAATCCCCAATTTTAGGAGCCCCCCGCCACAAACGCAGCCGCTCGGCCATCCGAAAATTGACCTCTAAGTGTCTTATTAATCAGCTACAGTGAAACCTGTATATTATGGACACCTTGGGGACTGGCATCAGCTGTCCTTTTTGCGCAGTGTCCCTATTTTCAAAATGGTTACTGTATGCACTGTAAAAAAATGTCAGTAGAATGGGGAGTTCTTTACCCAGCATCCATAGAGGCAGAGAAACCGCTCTATCCCTGGGATAGAGCTATGCAAGCATTCAATCCCAGAGATAGAGAGCTTTCTCTGCCGTTGTGCATGCTGGGTAAAGAGCTCCCCATTCCACAAAAGCCGTTTCTTTCACAAAACCTGCTGCTGCCTCGTGCTGACCGGCATACACTGACCTCACGAGAATTTGGAGGCAGAAAGAAAGCAAGTTGCAAGGGGAAGCGCCAGTGATCCTGACTCTGCAAGTTCCAGATACAGCAGCTTTGCAACAGGCTGCGTACTGTGTTTTAAGTTGTAAAAGGACTTGGTGCATTGAAAGCTGACCACAGTTCTTAATTTGCGAGTGTCTGTGGTTTCAGATTGCCTCTTGTATATTTCACCATGCAAGTTATTTGCATCTCTCAAAACGTGTCCGTTTCTTTGGGACTGACCACTTATACAGGTGTCACTGTATTTCAAAATCACTGGGCAGCTTCTCCTCATCACTGTAAATATGTGCGTAGACAATATTGTAATGATTAGCAGGAAACCAGGCAGCACATAATATTCACTCAAAGCTACAACAATTGCTGAGGATAAGCATGGTATTGGGACTCTTGAACGTAGAAATATAGGAACAAATAGGCCATTCAGATCCTCAAGCCATGTTCCACCATTCTATTAGATTATCACCAAGAGCAGAGACTGGCAAAATCAACCACTTAGACAATCTTTACTAGAATAATGATACTGGCAAGCTAGAGATTTCCCAATGTCTAATTAACGCATGCTCTGCCAATCCGAGGAATAGAATCCTAGGTGGCATTACTGTCTGGGAGGAAGTTGCAGGGATAGAAGCTTTGTTGCTGGAATTCTGTGCAATTATTTTGGACCAATACAGAATGTCAAGATGGAGCTGCAGTAGCTATCCTTTCCTGGTAAAATAAAGAAGTGCAGCTTAAGTGCTAGCACTGCACGTGCAGTCATTCTAGGCATGAACTTGTAGAGACTGCGAAGCCTGCCTGAATCTGATGATTCTTTAGAAGGTACACACTGATATCCTCACGGGACTATGCGGCTTCTGATTGTACTAGTCAAAGAACAAGAGTTGGGTTATCTCTGCAGCCTGCCGAACTAAAATATGTACTTTAACATTTTAAATACTTGTAGATATCAAATTTTCTGATGGGGCATTTCAAAGCACTTAACTTGAATATTCTTTATTTTTCATGGTAAAGATAGAAAGTGCCTCATTTAAATGTTGGCCACATTGGAGTCCAGAAACTGGAATGGTAGAATTCTTGTGAGCATGCTCCACAGTTTCAACTTAAATTCTTCTCCCTTTTATGTTTTCACCAATGGGACAAAAATGCTGCATAAATAATTTAAAATGTAAAGTTAAGGAGGGCTTAGAGGCAGTGTCTTATAATCTACTTTTCACCCAACACAAACCTGCAGGCAAGTGCTGTTATCCCCAGAATGCTTAAATTTGGTGCCAGACCAAGGGATCCCCCCAACGCTGCCAAAGTTAAGCAATCCCACTGCAGTGCTGCTAAACTCCAGGACCCCCACACCAGTGCTATACAATCCCAGGACTGCTTCGAATGCACTAGACACAGTGAAGACTGTGGACCCGGACAATATCGTATCTGTAGTGCTAAAGACCTGTGCACCTGAACTAGGCAACATCCCCCCCACCCCAGCCAAGCTATTCCAGTGCAGCTATGACACTGGCATCATCCTGCCCATCAGGAGTCTGATGGAATCATTCACCTAGATGGGTGCAAGTACCACAACAATACTCAAGAAACTTGATACCATCCAGGGTAGAGTAGTCTGCTTGATCGGCTCCCCTGTCATTGGACTCGATGATAATCCCCTACATTATCAGCACACCGTGGCTGCAGTATGTACTATCTACAGGATGCATTGCAGCAACTTTACCAACATTACTTTAGTGGCTCTTCCCAGTCACGCAAGTTCTATTACTGAGAAGGACAAGGGTCAAAATCCTGGAATTGCCTACCTAACAAATTGTTGGAGCACCATCGCCATAAGGACAGTCGTGGTTCAAGGCAGCCAACCACCACCTTCTCAGGGCAACTACGAATTGGCAATCAATGCTGCTTTGACAGTGTCACCCACATCCCAAGAACAAAAAGAGTGTGTAATAAAATCCACTCACCTTACCCAGCACTGCTAAATAATAGATATCTAACTTCAACTGGTACATCTTGCATACCATCTTGCTGTGTAAAACTGGTAAGGGATAAAAATTAAGCACATATAGGTAAATAACCTATATATTCATCTACTATAAAACCTAGATTTTTTTCCCCACTCAACAGTCTTTAGTTCAGGTATATATACTGAGCAGGAAAAATAAGTAGGTGTTATAGATATAACTCTCTCAAGATTTACAAACCAGTGCTGCAAAGCTAGAGCAAAAGCAAATTGAGTATTTGGATGTATTGCTGAGAAAATGCTAATATAACACATAAAAAAATGTAATTCACAACAAAATCATCAAAATTGCGCATAACTTACCTATCTTATCCTCTCTTTGTTCCAATAAATGCTGCACTGGTCCAGAGGGCAACTGGCTGTACAAACTATGAAATTTCAATATGGTTTTTCCATTGTACAGTGAGAAATGTTTATGGTAAATGTAAACATCTCCTCGTGGTGATAACGTTAGCAGTTATGGATCTGTGTGGAATATCGGTGCTAAAGTTGTTCTTCAACTTCTGTCTGAATAAAATATATTTACAAAAGTTGTGGATTTGAGCCGATATAATGAATTTGTAACAGCAAAAGTGCAATGGCATTGGTCTGCATTCAATGATTAATTTGTTGTAAAGGAATTTTAGGAAAAAAGTATTTTTAGTTTGCTTCGATATTTCATTTCATAAACCATACCAACTGTAACAGTTTATTTCTGTTTATGATACAAGCATACACAGACTATATAACTATATATATATTAAAATACATCTGTTTTACTGCTGCTCTCTGCTCCCTAGCATCTTTCCACCCAGTGCACCATTCCCTAGATTGGAATGCGACTATGCTAAGCACCACAACTGTAATCCTGACTGCAGTCATGGGCAATACCATGTTAAATCTACTATATACATAATGTTAAAAAAATTGATAAAGTAGCTAACAGTTCTTTTATTTTTGATGTTTTAAAAATTCACCAGATTTCTTTCAAAATAAAGAGTAAAAATGATAACAGTTCTTTCACCTCAAAGGCGGGGGGTGATAGTTTGTTCTTGAGAATTTAGTTCAATTAGTCTAAAGTGTAAATAAATACCAGCTCCTAGGTTTTACAAGTGTTAACAGGATGGGATTCTGTAAATTGGGTTCCCGGTATTCAGTGTCAGGAATGGTTGAGTGAATTTCATCATAATTGTACATTAAACATAAATACGTTTTCATCATTGCTTTGTTTCAGTGGTTGGCTGGTATGCATGAATTGGTCAGATGGTATGTTCCAAACCAACTTAGTCTGTCACCACTGTCAAGGGTGCAATCTTGTATTTTTAAGATTTAAAAAAATTCATGATATATAATTATGCAAATTTCATATTTTTTGTATGGGTTTTGTCTGGTTAATCAATGAAATGACAATTCAAGAATGCAACCAGTTTCTGAAAAATCATTTGATCTCTCTTAGCAAAAAAGCAGGTTATAGCCTGTCCCTTTTTGTTTTGCAGCTTCTTGAGATTTTGCTGTATTCCGAAGATTGTTCAGAATAAGGAATCGTATGAACTTTTACATGGTGTACAGGGGCCAAAGTCTCTCCTCAAGAAATACAGCTCAAAACTAACATCCTGATGTCATTGAGAACTCTGGACTGTTATCCAGCAGGACAGCAATGTGGACTATTCTCCAGCAGGACAGCAATGTGGACTATTCTCCAGCAGGACAGCAATGTGGACTATTCTCCAGCAGGACAGCAATGTGGACTATTCTCCAGCAGGACAGCAATGTGGACTATTCTCCAGCAGGACAGCAATGTGGACTATTCTCCAGCATGACAGCAATGTGGACTATTCTATTCCAAGAGACTTCAGGAGAAGGGCTGAGAGCTCTGATGAACTGTATGGTTCAGATTTACTTATTTGTTTACCTATTTATTTGCAGAGAGTTGTTAAGATCATGGAATGCTTTGCTACAGGGAGTTGTAGCAGCAGCAATCATTGCACCTTTTAAGAGAAAAGTAGACAAACATTTGAAGCAGCTAATGATACAGGGCTATGGGGAGAGAGCATGGTAGTGGAATGATGTTTGGATTGCTCAAGTGAAGACCCAGCACAGTGAGCCACGTGGCCTTCTTGTGCTGTAAACATTTTTGGTATGTTAGAAATCTCAGTTCTCTTGTAAACTATTAGTCTAATTCTCTTCACCTCTCTGATTTTAGTAACAAATATGATTAGTTTTAGCCTTTTGAATCAGTGGTTATTGTGCAATCTATCTGTTTAACTGAAGACGGAGTGTAAATCTCATGTAAATTCCAACGTTCAAGTTACCCAAACTGGAATCATTGTTACCCTTTGGATCCACGTTCTGCAAGGTGAAAACATGTAGATTTTAGATTATAAGAAAGGCAGGATTGTTGTCAGGCCATTTAGTGGTAAAATGATGCAAAATTACCCAAAACCATAATGCATATGGATGACCTAGTGCAAATTTGAAGGATAAAATCATATATACACACAGCAAGTTATTCACAAGTAATTTTTCAATTTTAGTCTCAAAATAAACAAACTACTACCTTGTTGCTCACACTCTAATTACCTTCAGTGTATTTTGATCGTTGTGATTGAATGCTATGTCCATAGCCACCTTCATCACAGTACAAGGGCAAAACCAGCACATGTGGTGGTGAACTGTGACTGAGAATATTAATGCAATGGCAACAAAACTGTAGAATCATTCTCTTTACTGGTACAAATATATACACAAAGAAATCCCCTCTACACTGGAACTAAGCTACAGCGAGCAATATATGCCTCTGAAAGGCATAATGATTAAATCATTTCAGATGTAAAAGTGGGTAGATAAACAGATCATCAGCTAGCCTAATGATTAAAATAAAAATAAACTTCCCTGTTCCAACAGTCCATTAACATGAACCGCTAAAAGTTACACCCCACATGATGTACCCACCATCCCCACATATGTGCTCATTGTGCTTATGGCAATGTTTATGAAAACTGATTTAACAATCTGAAGTAGAGTATCTGTACATCTGGAGGGCAAAGGATGCCCCACTAGAGGATTACAAACCCTTATCCAAGCTCCCCTTTTATTTATAATAAATTATACAAATTTATTTCATTAGTGTGCTCAGTTAGTATCGTTATTCTGCTCAATTGCATACAGGATTATATCTCGCGTGCACATTTGACACATATAAGCACACAGCAGTACATCTGTAAACTTGCTGCACATCGTACAGAAGCTGATGCTAAAAAGATTTCCAGTTCGGTTGCTCGGTTTACAATTTCCCTGTACAAGGCATGTATTCCTCACAGCTGCTTTACAAAATTCAAGTACATGAAAAAAATTACTGGCATTTGCAGGGATGGTAGCAAAGTTTAAAAAAAGGAATGTTAACTTTTGTCTGAGGTGGGGAGCAGGGGAGAGGGATGAAGGGTAGAACTAGCAATCACAGGGAAGAAAAAAAATCATGTATGCAGTAAATAAATGTAATAAACAATCATTTAAAGTAGAATCAAGTTAAGAAACAAAATGATTGTTTAGTTTAGTTAAGCCAGGAATCCAGGGGTCATTTTCAAGTTTAAAAAAAAGTATTAATTTGATGGTTGGCTGGTGAATAGAAACATCTCAGATCGTCTTTACACCCTGATTGCTTGTATTACTGTGTGCTCTTGTGCTGTGCAACCTCTCTACCCCAAAGCCTCTATACAAATATGTAGTCTTTGTCTCCTTCCTCTCCAGAATCGCTGGACTTGCTGCCGTTCTTCCCCTCCGTTTTCGAATGTTGCCGCTCTCCCTTGGACATCTTCTCCTTCGTTCGCAACTCTTGATCCTCAGAAAATCGGCCTGGTTTGCTTTCTTCGGAGTGCGGGCTTTGCCTGGAACTTGCTTCCGTCACAGAACTTTGGCGTACTGGTTGATTTTTAATCACAACGAAGAAGAAAGGATTACTTTAAAACACATCAAACAAGGTAAAACAATATGAAGACACAAGTGGTACATGGAGTCAGTATTAGTTCATGAGAACACGTTCAGAAGAATGGGGTATATATTGAAACTTAGTCTAGAAGGCAGAGGTGGTTAGAAAACCTTGTCCGGAAGCAATTGACATTTTGAAATTTACCCTTGTGCAATGCAAAAATAAAAACATTATTCAGTGGTTGAAGTTCAAAAGCTGGACGGCCAACCCATCACCAAAGAGTCAGACTTCTAACCTGTAACTGTGCTATGATCATTCAGTCTACAAGGCATACAAACCAGCTTGATCCTAATGATTGTATGTCTGGAGAAATGTACTTGGTAAAAAAAAAACTGCTAAGCTATTTGAAAACCCGAGAGCCAAACGTCATGAATCGGAGACGCTTTCTAACTTGATGGGGAGAGCTCTGGAAGCTGATAATTCGCTTTGTTGATCTGTAACAATTGGTTCACTCGTGGATTACAATGGCCAAAAATAATTCGAATATTTAATAAAACATTTGATTTTTCTCTCCTTAGGTTCTCAATTGTAAACAGACCATTCCCCAGCAGAAGGGCTGGGTCGGGGATGTGCTCCCAAGTCACTGCCACTCTCAACTAGACAGTAGGTGGAGTGCGACAGCAGCTTCAGATGACATTTCTATCAACGTCCCCTCCTGTGGAGAACTACCTGACTTCCACTTGCGGCTTCCCTGCAATAGGCTCGCAAGACTAGGAGATGATAACGTGTCACGGTGTGAACTTGTCTCCTATGGATGGCAGAGGGTGCTGGTAAGCTCATAATGAAAGTTAATTCTCTCACCTCACATATAAATTGCAGTAAGAATATGTTAAGAATAACAAACAAATAAAAACACATAAGGTATTTCTAGTCAGGGAACAATGAAAATTTAAGCAATGTCCATCCAAATAATACATTCACCCTCTCATGAATAAAGGATGAAAAAAACTGCAAATGCTGGAAACACAAAGCATGTGAAACAAGAAACAACAGGTTAACATTTTGGGTAGAAACATTCATTCTGATGGGAGTTCCTGGATGAAGGGTCTATCCCCAAAATGCTAACCTAGGTCCTTTTTTTGTTCAAATGCTGATGGATCTGCTGTGTATTTTCAGCATCTCATGTTTCTATTTTATGAACATATAGGCCAGTGACTGATTTCTTAGGACATATTGAGCACTCCACCAAACGGTCTCATTCCTTGCTCCTATTTCACCCCACCAGGAGCGTGGCCCAGTTTCTTGGGTAAGGAATCATTATGCACGTACAGCAAGCTCCCAGTGGGACCCCCACCAGCAAGCGGGAGCCCGGCAATGGCACCGAGAAAGTTCTGGTAGTGCTGCAGCAAGACCATCGCTGCAGCACCTGAAGAGGCGGGATAATTTAAAAAGGCCAGAAGAGACCCAAAGACGAAGGAGGAATGCACAGATTCAAGCAGTGGTAGGCCTCTCTGCTCCATTTTCCTGCAGTGCTTTCCACTTGTCTCCCCCAAATACTCATTTCCTTTTGTTCTACTAATCCTCTGGAGCTCTACAAATCATGCCAAGATCTTTTCTGATGTAAATACCATGATTTGCTGTCCTGGTCTAAATTAACTCCAATACTGGGCCTGAAAAGGCCTTTCGTGGTTCCCCTCAGCTTAGCCCTCGTCGATACACTCAAGACGATACCTCTCGTCTTAATTTTTGAAATGACCATTAATTGGCTTAATCTTGTCTCAAGTGTTTGCTATTGACTTGTATGGAAGCTTGTTATTGTTGTAATATTGCTTTTCTGCTGTATTTTGGATGTCAATCATGTTTAATTTTATTTTAGTTTGTTTTTTTTGGTTGGGCCCCCAACATGCTGTAGCTTCTGCTTTGCAATTTAAAAAAAAATCCAAAAATAAAACGTTAAAGAAAAAGCAGATTTGAATGAATTAGTGCCAAAAAGAAAGGATATTCAGAATACTTGATGGCATTAAAAAATTTAAAGCAATATATAAAACACACAAAATACTTGGTGCAACTACACCATCTTAAAAGAGAAAAGTACATTTCTTGGACCACTAAGTTTGTATGCAATCTGCACTTGTGTATGGTACCTCTGTTTTAATAAATGGATGAGTTTATGAATTCCAAGCAAAAACCATTCATGTACACTTGAAGAAATAAAAAGCAGGCTAAGTATTGTACTCAGTAGAATGTGGCTCATCTTCACTCGAACTGTTCTATGAATTATAACAGAACTCAAACAAATTCAAGCACTGTTTGGTTTCCACCTCTGCTGGAACATTAAATCATTTCGGAACATAGGAACAGGGGCAGACCATTCAGCCCCTCGAGTCTGTTCCGCCATTCAATTAGACCATAGCTGATCTGTACCTCAACTCTATTTGCTCACCGTACCTCCATATCCCTTGATACCCTTAACTAACAAAACATTTAGGTTGAACGTCTCATCTGAAGCACCTCCAAATGATCTTTTAGAACACTGCAATTCATTCGAGTATATTAAACTTCATTCTCTACTTTTAACTTTTTTTTCAGGACACCAAGTTCATGGGATTCTGATTTCGAGTTGAAACTGATTATTTCTGTTGGCCTTTTCAACCCACCATCATCAGCTGCTGCTGGAAATGGCAGATTACTTGTTATACATTGAGTCTTTCTTTTTCTTTGGCTAAAGTTCAGCCTCCACCTTCAGTTAGGCATCCACTGGGGGAGTCAGATGGTTGTGCTTAAAGCTCTATTCTCGCACTTGAACAGATAATTTAGGCTGACACTTCAGTATAGAACTGAAGGAGTGCTGCGACGTCAGAAGCGAAGTCTTTTCGATGAGCTCTTAAACCAAGCAAACCCTGTGTGCCTGTTCGGATGGATATAAACGATCCCATATTCAAAGAAGAGCAGGGAGTTCTCCCAATGTACTGGTCAACATTCTTCCCTTCACCATCTCCACCAAAAACAGAATGGAGATGAAAACCTTCAGACCTGCTCCACCGCCTTAAGTGCAGTGTAGCAGGAATCTTGCTCTGCTGCTGAGCTCCACTCCTCATCCTGCCGGAGCATCAGGAGTCAGTCAAGTTAAATATTACTGCAGGGCACCTATACCAGTATGAGTGCAACTTGGGTGCCCCCTTTGTGTTCGGGGTGGGGGGATTAAGAGGAAGGAGCGAGGTTAGAATGGAGGATATGGGACTAGGCACCAGTGGAAAATTTTTCGCCTGCTCTTCTGGGTGGAGACCTGGCGTTTATGGGTCCTGCCCAATTTTCCACGCCCTCTCCTGAACTTCAGATTGATTTACGCTGGGAATGTGCTCCAGGCCCCAAGGAAATTTGGGGCCATTAACTAGTCATTTATCTCATTTGTTGTTTGTGGGACCTTACTGTGCACAATTTGGCGGCTGCATTTGTCTGCAAAACGACAGTGACTACACTTAAAAAGGCAATTCATTGGTTTGAAGTGCTCTGGGACATCCTGAGGATGTGAAAGGTGCTATAGAAATGCAAGTTCTTTAATACAAAATGTGGTGGTGGATGAGGATGGACATCCTTAGGATGGACGAGGGCACAGCAGCAAAGTGTTCATCATCTTCATCTGTTAAAATTAAGACAATAATGCCTGGTGAAAGCACATAAAATGGGCCACGTTGCTGATTTGGAACTAACTTCAAGAGGTGTCTTGTAAGTTGGCTTAAGTATTCGCCAGTGCATGAGCTGAGTGGCTCTTAATTTTGTTGGTAGGTCTTAGCCTGCCAAGCAGTAACAAAAGGGGATGCATTCCACATCTATTTTGCTAAATGCTGTTTAGTAATCTATTTTGCTAAATGCTGTTTAGTAATGGGTTTCCAACATTTTGTTTCATAAGTCAATGAACAATTGTCTGGATTAATGATGGTCCTTTGTCCCACCAGTACGCATAACCTTCTGGGAGATGGAAGAAACGGAAGTTGGTAGATAAAATGTTGCCACTAGGATTTCCCCAGATTGTTTTCAATTTGCCTATCATAGACAGAAAAAGAAGGATGGAGCGAAGGAACTCCCATATTCATGTCCTCAACAAAATATGGTGGGTTTACTAACAAGTATAGTTCACTAATTCTTCATGCTCGTATGCAAGCCAGTGAAGTAATAATCGTAAAAGCGAAAATAATCACTGCAAGCCATGGGTTCAAAGTGGTTTTGACAATAATTTGCAACCTTACCACTGTGCTCACCAGAGATGAAAGGCAAATACAGCAGCAAGGCATGTTCTTAGACAGCTTGAAGCAAGCCTCTCATCCAGCAGCATTTGCAGGATGAATAGAATTGCTGGTAACACACTTGTGGGTTGAAATGGTAGACAAAACAGAGCAGATTTTCCTGTTCCTGGGGCTATTGGATTTTAAATTGACAGAAAAATCAGGCTGGCTCCATAACAGGAATGTGCTCCTCCCTGCCCAATTATCACTGTATTCACTGCAGCCAGGTAACTCAGTAGTCCCAAGATCAGGAAAATTTGCCTCAACATTTTTACTTGGTGGTGTAAGTCATCAGAGTCGAAGCTTTCCTGGAGGGCAGCAACATTATTAGTGATTACTGCAACTTTGCAGGCTGCTCCTAGGAAACTTTGCATGCTAACATTTGATTTTGTGTCTGACTTCAGAATGCAGGAGTGCACAGAGGTGTCTGCACCTGGAGGAAAGGAGCTTCTACATCTTTGTATGGGTCTGCCATGTAAAATCCTTGTGCTGAGTTTGAAGCAGGTTTCACACTTAAGTCATGTGACAATGGAAGACAACATAGTTAGGTGTCATTAAATTAATTACTTATAAAGGAGCCATGGTACTCAATGCAGATCCACACTGCACTGCAGCAACTTGCCAAGGCTTCTTCGACAGCACCTCCCAAACCCACGACCTCTACCACCTAGAAGGACAAGGGCAGGAGGCACATGGGAACAACACCATCTGCACGTTCCCCTCCAAGTCACACACCATCCCGACTAGGAAATATATCGCCGTTCCTTCATCGTCGCTGGGTCAAAATCCTGGAACTCCCCACCTAACAGCACTGTGGGAGAACCTTCACCACACGGACTGCAGCGGTTCAAGGCGGTGGCTCACCACCACCTTCTCAAGGGCAATTAGGGATGGGCAATAAATGCTGTCCTTGCCAGCGACACCCACATCCCATGAACGAATAAAAAAAGATGCTGAAACAGCGAGCTGGCATTGGTGAGAGACTGAATCAAAGTTTTGAAAGCAAAATATAAAACCCAAAGACTGCTCTATGTCAGAGATTTTGGAGCGTAGCCAAGTCCCAGAGGATACGTTACATTTGCACACAGGGTGTGCTGCATGAGTTCCAATTTCTTAGAAGAGTATAATTTGTCTCTGTGCAAGAATTGGCCCAGCCTTGTGTCAGGTCCGGAACCCACCTATGGTTAACGCAACTAGGAATTCCCTAGTGAACCAGATTGGAAAGAGAACAGAGAGATTTTCAGGGTGATACAAGCCTCTTTTGAGGTTGCGTGTGTTGCTAGTACCGTGATCTACAAAGGGCAGGTTGTGTTAGGGGAATTAACTGGGAGGTCTCGGCCTCCATGCCTGGTCCAATGTTCGGAGGGAAGGCCAGATTCAAGGCCAGAGTAGGAATCCCTAGTGAAATTGGGAAAGTTGCACCTTCTATCATGCTTGGGGAGTTGAGATGTGTTTGAGATGTACTCAATTTCTCTCAATTGCCCAGAGGAACTTGGAAAAGGGTCTGCTGAGATCTTGGAATTGTTAGGCAACAACCTTAACTCTCGGTAACTGGAACATGGAGGAGTACGCAGGGAAATATATTCATTTTTGTTATGCTTGGTTTTTCCCAAGAGTGATTTGGACAGGTTCTTCCATCTTTTCAATGCCCTATATATTACTGGTCTGGGATAAGGTGGGAGTGGAGAAAAGTTTCTTTTGTACAAGTCATTGAGTGTGATAGTTAATATTATGCCTATGTGTTTGAAGCTAATTACTGACCGTGCAAAGAGGTGGATTCTGTGGATGTATGTGGAAAGTCCTGTTTGATAGACATGCCTTTGATTTTGGTACAGTTAAATTTGTATTTTAAGAGCGAGACGAGCTCCTTGATATTTGGAAAATGTTGGGCAATGAGGTGGAGTGGTAAGTTACACAACTTAGATGCTTTCATTATCATACAGTGATCTCTTATGCTCAGTCTCCTAACCTGTACTGAGAATGTCTAAGGTTTCCGCCAGAAGCCAAAGAGGAGTGGACAAAGAGTATCCCTGACTGGGCCAATATCCCAAATGCTTGACCATAAACTGACAGCCCTGGAGCTGTACCTCCAGTGCCTGACAAACACTTTCAAAACACATCTCCAACCTGTGTACTGCGTTTGTCTCCAGATTAAAAGACACAAAGTCCAAAGGGGGCCTGGGAACGCAAGTGTCAATCTGGTCTGTGACTATAAGCTAACAATCCCAGGCCACCAAATAGCAAAGGAGGAACAGAGAAAGACATGGAGGCAGACACTCACAACTACCACATGCATCAAAACAAGGTTTATACATTCAGCATATTGCACACCACAGATGATTCACAAATTGCACTCCAATTGTTGGAGACACTTGCATTCAGAAAGATACATGTTATACACATTTATACTCATAGTCCCACAGTTCTTGCAGAACTAGCCTATGCCTATTGGGCCTACCCACTATAACATGTAGGCCAGAGCAATTCTCTGTTAGCTGCGGCTTGTATTTCACTCAAAATAAACATGTGGATGAAATATCTACCAAGCACTTTGAGGCATTTCCTAGAAACCTATATGATTGAGGCTCACCTTCCACATATCCAGGACAAGCCTCAAGGAGGGAAGTATGAGCCAATCTGGACTGTGGCTACAAGCTAACAGTCTCTTTTCAAAGCACCAAAAAGGGGAAGGAGCCATCTCTGCAAGATTACTCTGCTACGCAGACTGAACCTTCGACACTCTCAGCCGAATCCCAGGTTCTGTCACTAAATTATCCTGCCGCCCTCCCATGGCCGACTGTTCTGAGTATGCAGAACCACATCAACAATCCAAATCAGTCAATACATTCTCCTGTACATATCCTGTGAGAAAATTGCATAGTGACTTCAGAAAATATATGTGCAAAAAAAGGAGTTCTATAGATTGTCAAAGACTCCAGGAAGAACCCAGAGGTTATAAACAGAATTCTGACCAACTTCTAATGAAACAATCAACTGAGGACATTGCTGGCAGCAATGGGAGAAAAAGAACAGATGGTATGGTCTAGATTGAAACTTTGTAAACAGCAGAACAGAGAACGTTACCTGACTGCATTTCTTACATTTCACCTTCTGTAAGTGGTTACCCTCCTGCCAATATCTACTTGTATGTGGAGGTTGAACAAATAAGTATTAAAATTATTTTTTTTTAAAAAATCTTATTTTGGAGAAGCATCAGCAACTTCTTCAAACCAGGCTTTTACGTTTACTTTTATATCAATCTTAAGTTTCAAAACAAATCATTCAAAGTTATGGCAATTGGCTTTCCGGAAGACTCGGGTGAGTTTACCCAATTAGCAGCTAAACCATACAGACCAGAACTCCAGTTTGCCCTGAGTCAGCTGGTCTTTGTTACAGAGTCAGTGGGCATGCTACCGTTGGTCTCAGTGTCCTGAGGTAGGTAGGAGGAAATCAGCCAGGGTTCTTGCTCTAGAACACTACCCAGTGAACCTGGCTGGCCGCTTGAATGTGTGGACGTCGAGTGAGGAATGGATGTGATGCCCTCCCTAGACCATAGTGAAGGCTCACACATGAATACAGCCACCTGGGCAAAGGTATCAGAAGTTGCCTAGTTCCTGTGGAACCGTAACCGAGCAAGGAATCATTGAATTCAGAAGATGAGTTTTTGTTAGGTAAGGGTCCCAAGGGATATGGAGCTAAGGCGGATAAAAGGAGTTGAGGTACAGATTAGCCATGATCTAACTGAATGCGGAACTTGAGGGGCTGAATGGCCGACTTCTGTTCCTATGAGGGGGATGAAAATCAGCAAAAAGAGAACTAAATCCAGCAATTCACCTGCACAATTTGAGCAGAATTGGAAATTTAAGGATAGAATAGATTAGTATGGACAATACTGTCCACGATTGCAAAGGACTGACCAATTAATACTTTAGCCTCTTCTGAGCAAGAAATTGTGTAAGCTCACTGTAGCCTTCATTAAAAGTTACCCAATCTCTTTACACGCAGAGATTACATGTTTCAAGGATTATAGTTAGGGGTTGAAAGGCTTATACACATGGGAAAGACCAAAGAGGAGGTGCAGATATAACAAAGTGGAAGAAAATTAAACAGTTCTATTCCCAAACCGGTGAAATATATCCTGCAGCAGGTTCATTAATCAGCCTGAATTAACATATTCAGGAAATACAGCACACAGTATATGTTCACATGGTGTTCACAAAGAAAATGAATGAAATGAACACTTAAATTGAGGCTCACAAATGTCAGTGGCAAAGTATATGTGGATGATACGATACCTTGGTGAAATCTGAAAGTTTTTGTGAAACCAAAAATGAAATGAAGCCATCACCGTCACTATAAAGGACTAACATCAAAGCAAAGCTCTCACAACTGTAGCATCCCTATCCATGGTCCTCTTGGAAGCTTAGATTTAACTCAACAAACTAGCTTCTGAATTTCTGTAATCATTCTGCACATTTAAAAAAATGCTAATTTTATTTGAGTTCAACAGAAGTCACAGTTTGAATGGAATCCCCACTATGTAAATTTCACAGGTTTCTCGATTTAAAATGAACACAAGACAGGGAACGAGATACTACAGCTTTCAATTACAAGATATCAGATCTGCCTCCAAGCACGAAAATGGCACCGGCAAACTTAGAGCAATCTGATAGCAAAAATGTCTGTTCATGGTCTGTGCCACTCATGGACGGACGGTATGTATCCTGTTCTACTGGCTTTTGTAAACTGGACTGCTTTGTTGCAATTTGAGTCAAAAGCGACAGCCTAAATGTCTCAAAGCCATTGTGTCGCAGTCCAGTCTAGTTTCTTCCAGACTTGCAGTCTGTTGGGTGATCCAAAGTGTAACCAACAAACTCAATAGCCATGGAAGGTATATCATTTTTAAAATCAGACAGGTTTACACTTCAGAATTTTTGTTCATCTTTTCTGGTTTTGATTTTATATCCATTCTGCATGAGCCCAACTCAAATCTTGTCCAGGGTTACGATGTGAAAATGCCACTATACCAGATCCAGTAATACAATTATGTACTACAGTTAAGAGTTTAGTTATTTTAACTCCATATATGCACTTGTTATTAGTTTGTATGGATGTCTCGAAACAAATTGTATATTTGCTGGTGCCAATTTTCCCCACCACCACTCCAGGAAGGCAAAAATTCTAACCAGTTATTGGCTGTGATTTCTTGCGCTCAATCTCGCTCGCATCATTCACTGCGCCAGTTGATGATTGCCTCAATGTTCTTTTGACACGTGCTCCATTTTTTGCCATTTCAGAATCATGCTCTGTGTCAGCTCTACTATCAAGTCCAAATATCTCTACCGGGGGGAAAAAGGGCACTTTTTAATCTTTACTTCACACATACATTCAATGCATAATGGAGCAGCACAAAATACATCTGAAGAAACTAAGTTTTCTTGCATGTCTCAAAGTTTTCTATTTAAGAATTTATAAAGGCAAATTTTCTGTTTCTTGTATTGAACAGTACAAATAAATTGAAATGCACAGAATTAGATTTTTAAAAAAATTAATAGTCTAGGAAACTGAAAACTTGTCTTTCTGGTTTACCATCTGTCGTACAATTAAGCTTTCCCAGTCTCAAAGGAATAACTTGCTGCCTACCCCTGGAGGATTATTTTATGTTGACATAAAATAATCTCGCTTGTCTCACTACTTAAATAGTGTTCCAAAAGTTTAAAATGATGAGGACACATTTCTGTAGTTGACCAACACTATTGAATTAGAGTCGTTTTGCCATTTAAGTGTATAGAAATTTGCTTCTTGTTCATTATTTAGATTTTAAATGATCACAAAACATCACTAGAACTAGTGCAGAAGTTATGTTTCATTATAGATTTTGTTTCTTTTACAAATTTACTGTTGCTTCATTTATGGAGACAAACAAATGGAAACACATGATGAAGCAGACATTTTGTGACGATTCTAACGACACGTTTTGAATATGTAAAATGCATACAAGATGGTTTGCACATTGTAACAGTTCATACAATTGCAATAACTGAAAAGATATGCATTATTGGCAATTTGAAAATTGAGTGTAAATGCAGGGAGATTATATTTGCATATCTAACCTTCTAATGCATCACCTTTTTTACAAACTTTATTGCTATTGTACGCCACCAGTTTACAACTCTTCAACCCAACACACTAGAACCCTACCAGTCTCCAGTCAGTACCAGACAGAACAAGTTAGTGGGTTCTTGTTAAATTGCAGAAGTATGATTTTTTTTTCACGTTTTAAACATGTACATATTCCTTAACATCCATAAACTCAATACTGAGAGTTCTTCTACTGAAGTACTGGCAGAATATCTGGTTTAATTCTTTTAGGATACTGGTGAGATGACAAAGGTGCTAATACAGGTTAAAGAGTTAACTGTTTGCTGTATTGTTCAATTGCACTTCAGTAAAACGTTCTAAGCAGCCCTCCCTCCCCTCCAACTTCAGGAATCCTATTCACCTCCCACGCCTTGCATTAAGTGGTGTCAGCCTACCTTCATGTGAAGACGACCAGCTGCTGGGCCCACTGAAAGGAGGGCTGCTCTGTCCATCTTTATCTGATGGTATTCGCCTTAGAAGAGGTGGGACCAGAGCAACTTTGGGGGAAGAGTGACCAGACGTGGATTCTGGGTTTTCCTCTATAATGAGTAACAAAGGCATGACTTTTGTTAATGTTGTTTTCCCCCCAACAATATTAGCACTGCTTTGAGCTTAACTCTAATGCTTCGTGTCCATTGATCTCAATGAACACCCCTTTCCAACAAATGATGTGTCAAATTTACAAAGGGTTTAGTCAGTTACTTTCCCCCTATAAGAGCACAAATCCAAATGGAAAGTTTACAACACACACATCACACTTCCATTAATATGAAGCTGGGGGCTCAATTTTAAAAGCCAAGTCCGGGTGCATTGGGGGCAGGGGTGGACAAAGAAAATTGGAGAAATGCGGAGCAGGAACGAATCCCGGCTCCAACCTGCCGACTTCCGCATTTTACCCAGAGTCGTCCGGGTGTGCGCGCCGTTCCCGAACCCGGAAGGCCCACGGCAATTAAAGCCGGCAGGATGATATTTAAAGCAGCAAATATATCTCAATGAGGTCGTTTATTTTTTGCCTTTTGGGCAGTTGAAACGATTTTGAACTTACCTGGGCGGCTTTCCCATGGCTTCCGATTCACGCCTGGTGAAAGGCGTGAAGGGCGGGATTGGTGAAAAACAGATTAAATAAAACTACATTTCAAATTGTAATAAAATAAAATAAACATACCTTCCAAAGATGTCAGCTGCACCCACCTCCCTCCGACGTCACTTGCACCCCCTCCGATGTCTTCCCGCATCCCCCAATCTTTGTCTCCCCCCCATCTGTCTCCCAATGGCCGATGAGGTCTCTTGCTCTCTTTGTCCACCCCCCCCAACCTCGGACGTGCAACTCCTGTCGGCAGCCAGCCAGTCAATCAGGCTGGCTGCTGGGCGCCAAACCCAGAAGAGGCTTTAATCGGCCTCATTAGGGTTGTGTAAGTACACGCCTACGTCCCTTCCGGGTTTGGCGCCTGCAAATCACCCCCCCCACCCCCGCAGTCTTCCCGCTGACCTTTTAAAATTGAGCCCTGAATGTCTATACTAGTTGTTGAAGTACTGATGGTTTCAAGCTATCAAATTACTAAATTATCAGATATATTGCATATTTCTATACAAGTATAAATGTAAATAAGATGAGTTTTAAAAGCTCTTATGTCTCCAACTTATGAGAGAGACCAACTATAGGAGTTGACCATTTAGGACTGAGATGAGGAGGAATTTCTTCACTCAGAGGGTTGTGAATCTTTGGAATTCTCTACCCCAGAGGGCTGTGGATGCTCAGTTGTTGAGTATATTCAAGACTGAGATCGATAGATTTTTGGACACTAAAGGAATCAAGGGATATGGAGATAGGGCGGGAAAGTGGAGTTGAGGTAGAAGATCAGCCATGATCTTATTGAATGGCGGAGCAGGCTCGAGGGGCCGTATGGCCTACTCCTGCTCCTATTTCTTATGTTCTTATAAGTAATCTATCAAATCCAGTTTCTTGTAGAGAGAGTTGTACCGTGGAACAATTTGGACAAAATTGTAATACTACTGACACTAGCCGAAAGGCAATTATCTTGTGCTGGTACTTCTCTCTCTGGACATAAAACTACAGGTACTTTTGAACATTTATGGATTTGGAATGTTGCCTGGCTTCATTTTTCATTAAAGCAGGTGGCGTTTTTGAACCTAGGTCAGTTTAGCATACCAATTTAAATTACTAACAGCCGCATCAGTGTAAATAACACATTTGTTGCACTGTCTGGTTTACCTTAAGCTAATGCACTGGAAGTGTGCTGAACGGGCTTGGATCTTTGCAGATACAAATGTTGTTTCCTAACTGGTTTGTGTGAATCCCGTCAAGCTTCGTTCTTTCAGAAGAATTACATTAAAGGGGTTTATTTTGCTTCAGTTCAGCAGTATATCTGAGTTCTGGTATCTGGTCAGACAGAGGACTCTGTTTCATTCCCTACGTGGGTTGTTTTATTTACTTATATTACTATATAATTCAAAACATTACACTGGTACTGGAAGTGGTACAGGAGAATGAACACAGGTAGAATTTAGCAAAGACAGAACCATAAACATATAACTCATTGGGAACTACAACTCCCATTGGCTGTTGGATCACCAGTCATTACACTGAAGCCCTGTATTAAGATTCATTACTTGATCCTCCCTGTTCACAACATTTAGCTCTCAATTTTGTTTGCCTGGATTCTGATTCTGACTTTATGATTCTGTAATGTAGTAAATCATTTTACAGAAAAGGTTGTTAACATGTTCTGCTAAAGCCCAGGTGCCTTATCCATTTTCTTTGTACAAGTTTGTTATGATCTTCAACTTTCAATGGGTTGGAGAAGGGGGCTGAAGCAGCTGTAAAAGGAGAGTACAAACTGCACACATATCTAATTCACCTTTATTCTGTAGCAGGATCCTATTTTTGCGCTATAAACGAAGTTGATGAGAGACAAACAAGTGTTTTTGTATTCTACCTGGCTTCTTAACTTAATACTGAACAGGATCTCGCTCTACAGTAAGTGAGCTGAGCCTCGTTACAGCCAGTGCTTTGTTTCCCATGTATATTATCCTGATCCATTGGTTCAGTGCAATAGAATATACTGTTACTACTGCATCTCTTTCAGCTCTGCATGCCTCCTTACAGTTCAGTGACCATCAATCCAGAATTGTCCTACTAGTTATTCTGTGTGTTCTTCCTAATACTAAAATATAATTTTGTGGAAGCACTTGGGTGCAAGTTCTACATTTGGTTCTCGCCAATGCTGTACAGAACATAAACTGTCAGACATAAACTGTGAATTGCTTGGTTAGGCGGGAGGGAGATGAAAATGATTATTATGGGTCCATCAAACACACTTATACAACAGGGTGAGCAGGAAGGCTGAATTATTTTTCTTCCTTCTTTTTGTTGACAGATTATTAACCTTTATTCTTCCTCCTTTCTCCTCTCCTGATCTCACTGAATTAGCCAATGACAGAGTAGGAGACCTATTCCAGCTTGTGTCCTTTGAGCCGACCAACGGAATATTAATGGCCCAGTGACAGTTTTTTCACCCTTCTATATTTATGTCCTTTTTTGGAGATTGGAATCCACTGGCTATTATCCAACTTCTAATATTGCTTGTTCTAAAGGCTACACAATAGTTTAGGCAAAGCAGATTGTATACAATGTCTTTATTTCTCTCGGATGCATTCCATTAGGTCCAATTCTTTTATGGACCTTCAATTATTCACACTGGGTCAATAACCATATATTTACTGACCTTTTTTTCTACAAAACTTCTATTGGATCCCCAATCGTTCAGTTCATGGATTGGTGATGCAACTTCTTAACTCACCTGTGCTCCAGATGGGCCTAGGCTTTTGAGGAATACTAGGACGTCCCACATTGCTGGGCTTGAGAATTTGAGGTGGTGTTTTTGGACTGGTAGGCGTGGTGGAGGAACTTTTAGGTTTCACGGTTTCAGTCTTTGGTTCAGGTTTTGTAAGTTTCTCCGGTGATGTCAGGCTGAGATCTCCTTTTTGGATTTGCTGGCTCTTGGCTAGCATAATGAGATGAAAAGAATACAATTTTAAGAAGGCATTAAAGTTACATTAAATGGTACTGTATATTGGAACATAGATGTTCTTTTAAAAAGAAAGCAAAACAAAACAAAAGGTGTGGGATATAGAATGTGTAGAATAATTTCAATTTCTGACTCAGGAAACAATGAGTCTTGATTTATTCTATAAATACTATAAGAAACAATGACGCTGTCCATCGGTTAAAGTGCGCAACAACAGGTCAAAGGGTTTTCATGAGCATTGCTTCTGTGAGTCTGAACACAAAGTTTTAGAATATATCAGAAAGCTGTTGTCAAAACAAGAAAAGGGTTGGTACCGTTATCATATTTGTTGTGTTAACAATGCAGGCCTAACCAAGGGTTAGATTGTGAGGAGAAATTACATAAACTAGGCTTGTATTCCCTGGAATATAGATGGTTAAGGGGTGATTTGATTGAGGTTTTTAGGATTTTGAAAGGAATTGATAGGGTAGATAGAGAGAAACATAAACTTTTTCTGCTGGAGGGTGTGTCTAGGACATAACCTTAACATCAGAGCCAGGCCATTCAGGAGAGAAGTTAGGAAACTTTCAGACAAAGGGTGGTAGAAGTGTGGAACTCACTCCCATAAAAAGCCGTAGATGCTAGCTCAATTAATAATTTCAAATCGGAGATCGATAGATTTTTGCTAGCCAAAGGTATTAAGGGATATGGAGCCAAGGCGGGTGGATGGAGTTAGGATACAGATTAGCCATGATCTCATTGAATGGCAGAACAGGCTTGGGGGGCTGAATGGCCTACTACTGTTTCTATGATATTGTGCCCATTATCAACCAGCTTTCTACTTATACAACTAGTTTTGTGAATTTTACAGTGTTTTCAAAAAATACATGAGGATATTGTGCTGGTAATCTGGAATGCGGAGGGATGCATAAATCTTAAGGCAACAGTCAGGGTGGTTGTCTGTACAGTGGAGAGTCCTACAGCCCAGGAGTTTTTTGTTAGGAGTATCAATACTGCATTTTAAAGATTCTGGAATTCTCTTCAACGAAGTGACTGTACTTCAGAGTAACGCACTGTATAAAAAGCATTTGAGTGCTTTGAGAGATGCAATATGTTGTCTTTTTGTGATGGAAGGCAAAAATTATATGGTGTATAACACTCAAAATAGGTGACATAAACGGCAGAAGTCTTCAGATTTAGTCTTTTTCCTCCTTATCTTCCTCGTGTACCCTTGTGATTGATAGATTTTTTGTTAGGTAAGGATATTAAGGGTTATGGAGCCAAGGCAGGTCGATGGAGTTAAGATACACATCAGCCATCATCTAATTGAACGCTGGAACAGGCTCGAGGGGCTGAACGGCCTACTCCTGCTCCTATGTTCCTTCCTAAAATTAGTTCTGTATATCCAAACCAATTGCGTAAAGCACTCAATGCTATGAAAAAAAATGTTCTGTCAACCAGAATGGCATGAAGCATGACTGCTACCTCAGCTTAGCGACAGACCATACTGAAAATGTGTGCCCTAGGGCTACTTGGAGCACACAGGAGCAGCTGGGCCCAGTAATATAGCATTATGGTGCACTCCATGTTTCATACTGCCTATCTAATCACATGATTTAGTGCGGTTGGTTACTCTCTGCCTCCATGGAAGCAAATAAAATCAAACAAAAAAAAAGCGAAATGATTTAAAGACTCTGATGTGTTCCAGTTTAACTTAACAATGGGGCGGGTACCAATGATTCCAGCAAATATTTTTACAATGATTATGCAAGTGATTAGGAAGGCAAATGGAATGTTGTCATTTATTGCAAGGGGAATGGAAAATAAAAGTAGAAATGTTTTGCTACAGCTGTACAGGGCATTGGTGAGACCACATCTAGAATACTGTGTGCAGTTTTGGTCTCCTTATTTAAGAAAGGACATAATTGCTTTGGAGGCGGTTCAGAGACTGATTCCTGGGATGAGGGGGTTATCTTATGAGGACAAGTTGGGCCAGTATACACTGGAGTTTAGAAAATGAGAGGTGATCTTATTGAAACATATAAGATCCTGAGGGGACTAGAAGGGGTAGATGCTGAGAGGATGTTTCCCCTTGTGGGAGAGACTAGAACTAGGGGCCACAGTTTAAAAATAAAGGGTCTCCCATTTAAGACGGAGATGAGGAGAAATTTTTTCTCTCAGAGGGTCGTGAGTCTGTGGAACTCCCTTCCCCAGAGAGCGGTGGAGGCAGGGTCATTGAATATTTTTAAGGCTGAATTAGATACATTCCTGATTAACAAGGGAGTCAAAGGTTATAGTAGGTAGACGGGAAAGTAGGATTGAGGTTACAATCAGATCAGCCATGATCTTATCAAATGGGAGAGCAGGCTCGAGGGGCCGAATGGCCTACTCCTGCTCTTAATTCGTATGTTCATATGTTCGAATATGCCATGATGTAATCCACTCCACATTTTGTTGCAATAGGTGATGTGGTCTTGCTGCTATGGAATACTTCCTGAATTCTTCATCTCATATTAGAGTCATAGAGTCATAGAGTTATACAGCACGGATAGAGGCCCTTCGGCCCATCGTGTCCGCGCCGGCCATCAGCCCTGTCTACTCTAATCCCATATTCCAGCATTTGGTCCGTAGCCTTGTATGCTATGGCATTTCAAGTGCTCATCCAAATGCTTCTTGAATGTTGTGAGGGTTCCTGCCTCCACAACCCTTTCAGACAGTGAGTTCCAGACTCCAACCACCCTCTGGGTGAAAAAGTTCTTTCTCAAATCCCCTCTAAACCTCCCGCCTTTTACCTTGAATCTATGTCCCCTTGTTATAGAACCCTCAACGAAGGGAAAAAGCTCCTTAGTATCCATCCTATCTGTGCCCCTCATAATTTTGTACACCTCAATCATGTCCCCCCTCAGCCTCCTCTGCTCCAAGGAAAACAAACCCAATCTTCCCAGTCTCTCTTCATAGCTGAAGCGCTCCAGCCCTGGTAACATCCTGGTGAATCTCCTCTGCACCCTCTCCAAAGCGATCACATCCTTCCTGTAGTGTGGCGACCAGAACTGCACACAGTACTCCAGCTGTGGCCTAACCAGTGTTTTATACAGCTCCATCATAACCTCCTTGCTCTTATATTCTATGCCTCGGCTAATAAAGGCAAGTATCCCATATGCCTTCTTTACCACCTTATCTACCTGTTCCGCCGCCTTCAGGGATCTGTGAACTTGCACACCAAGATCCCTCTGACCCTCTGTCTTGCCTAGGGTCCTCCCATTCATTGTGTATTCCCTTGCCTTGTTAGTCCCTCCAAAGTGCATCACCTCGCACTTTTCCGGGTTAAATTCCATTTGCCACTGTTCCGCCCATCTGACCAACCCATCTATATCGTCCTGCAGACTGAGGCTATCCTCCTCGCTATTTACCACCCTACCAATCTTTGTATCATCAGCGAACTTACTGATCATACCTATCGTATCTAATGATAGATAGGCTTTGAATTAACAATCAGGAATGTGGGTGCATAATTCCTCCTCCAATCCATTCCCAGGTCTGTAGCCAATACAAATGGGATGGGTTTTGGCTATCTCCTCATCATCCAGGCACAGAGCAGGGATGCCTTCTTTTGCTGCTGTCTGCAATTGGGATGGAACCCCAGCATGTTAAAAAATGTGCTCAACCAGCTATTAATGGGTTACTTGTTAACACGGTGGTCTTTACAGACAATATGCTCCCCATCCTCACTAACGCCGGTAGCTGTCTGCCACAGGTGACGACATATTTTGCGCAGTATGGTACCGAGTCAGTATATAAAGTAAACCATATGAAGATAAAGGTCATGGTTTTGGGCCTCTTGCTCCCTCTCTGGATTTAAAGAGAAGTTTGATCAGCTAGTAACAGAGTTTCAAATACTTCAAAAGGTACAGGTCGCTAACAACATGACCTCTCAATATGGTCAGTTTTCCTGATTTTTGCAGATAAACTGTGATGATTTAGCACACTGGGGGTGAATTGCCACTCTCATTCACTGTTGGTGTGCTTAGAATGAACATGTTGCCTGATTCACATCCCACGCACTAACTTCTTGTGTGGTCTTTGGAATGGCAAGGGTCCAAAAGTCCATCTTAGACAACTCCATCGGATAAGGAAGGAGTTACATAGGAACAGAAGTAGACCATTCAGCCCTTCAAGCCTGTTCTGCCTTTCAGTTAGATAATGGCTGATCTGTATCTCAACTCCATTGATCCAGCATTGCTCCTTGATACCCTTACCTAACAAACAAAATCTATCGATCTGTCTTGAAAATTTCAATGAGTTACCTCACCCAGTTCTCTTTTATTAACGAGTGGCTTAAATTTGTGAACAGATTTTACCTGCTGTTGATGGAACAAGATTCCTGCAGTCAGTTCTCACCTCTCTACTCATCATTTTTTATTTAAAGGCAGTGCTAGTGATTTGTAAGGCCATTTACTGACCCGTGTTATTCAGAGCATTTGGGAGGGATGTTTGCCATTTCTTGCATTCTTCTGAGGTATCAGCTGATTAGCGCACTATAGAACAATCCTGATACCCCTTTCATGCTGTTGGGGTGCAAGCAATCTGCACCCTTGAACTGGTGGGAATGGTTTTTATTTCTAAATTGAATTCTGTTTCTCTAGGTTGATAGAGTGGCACCAGGCATGATCCCAATGCCACCATGAGAAACAAATCACTAACAAGTGGCCTCCTCTTTCAAGGAGAACAGCACTAATAAAATTGGCCGAGCCAAACTAAAAATGTGTGCATAGAATTAAAAGATAATCCACTTTTCATTGTCGATAAAACATGATGTGTCCACCAGTCACAGAAGTGAACCAGTGAACATGGTATGATCCTGTTCAAAGGTTACCTGGGCACGCACATGGCTTGGAAGAGAGGCAAACAAACGGAGCATCACCTCCCATCGATCCTGCGCATCCTGGGCCTGTGGATGGAGGTTTTTGCTAGGCCCAGGGGCAGGCCGACCAGAAGGTGGTCTGATTTGCTCGCCTCTCTGCATATTGGTTGACTGAAGATGAGAACTGTGGGTGAAAAATGCAGCCAACAATTGAGGAGCAGCCCCTTCAGGAAAGAGAGTCTGCAAACTCAGATATTGTACGTACATATGAAAAACTGGCCACAAAATAGACATGTGGTCTGGGTGTTTGTAAAATGGCTCAAATGAATTTAGGAAGTCACGGCGCTGTGCAATACTCTCCATCCCAGCTCCCCAGTGGTGCCACGGAGGAGCCCCCAATACAGGGCTTTCCACTGGGGACGTTTGCCCCCCCCCCCCCCCGCTGGATGGCAGAATGTTCCACCATGGTGTCTCTGGGTAGAAGACGAGGGTAAGAAATGGAGAGTGTGCAGCAGCAAATTATAGAGGAAATCCCTCCATGTAGAATGGAATGATGGGATAGGGATTAAAGCCCCTTGCTGAGCTGTTTGATAAAGGGGTGTACTGAGGCTTTGCAGAATCAGTTTCACATTTAAGGTGGAGATTTCATCAATATCGTTAGATATATCAATTTCTTACCAACTAATAGGTCAGGTCTGATGTTACTAGAACTTTGACACTGGAGCACTTTCTTTCCTACTTTTCTTTCTTTCAAGGCAATAGATGAGAAACCGAGATTGTTATTTTATTCCTCACTTACTTCACATAAGCCTGATGAGCTCTGATCGTTTGAAGTGTAATATACTTGGGATCTGACCTAAACACAGAAACTAAGGAAGAGCAATAGGAGGTGATATGCATGGCTCCATATCACATGACTGCAAGTAACTGCTTGAATAAGAGCCAAATTGAGGTTCTATACTGCACTTACCATACACCAGTGCACTTGCTGTAGGGCTGAGGTACGGTTGGCAACTTTGTACACGTTCTCTGTACCTGCCGCCTGATTCAACACTTAAGTGGACTGCAGCCATGGCTGGGAGCACAGCTGAATCCAACTACTGCACTGCCTTCTATGCCTGCCAATGGATATACTCTGTATGTGGACAAAATTTGCCTCATTATTACACTGTACAGTGCTGTATGCCAATCATGTGGTTCCAGGTAGGATTACCAACTAGATCTGATTGGATTCAAAAGTGATGGATAATAGGCCAGTGGAAAAAATTATGTATTTTCTGCATCTTTCTCAGCTAAATTCCTCCACACTTAGTGCCATTTTCCTGGAATACTGAGTGACTCGTACATATGGGCTCTCCTACCCACCAGACCACCCAGCTACTTCGTGGGGAAACTGGGACTGAGAAGTTAGAGGGTTTTCACACTGCGGCTGCATCAGTGTTCACCTCCTCTTCATTAATGGTCCTTCTACAGCTTGGAAAGTTTTGCTGTCAGTAACTGAGAGCAATTTTTATCTCCTCATGAGCATGTGCACCAGGACTTTGAATAAGTTTAATTCTGGTGGTCACATTAGCTTCCTCAATCCTCTCAATGATTAAGATTGGTCAACTTCTAGCCAGGGACTCCAATGCTTGTACCTTTGATACAAATTTTTGTTGTGATTTCAACCTTATATTACACACTTTTTGTTGTTAGCATGAATGATAATCTCATTCTTATTCTAAAAGGGGTGTAGGAACAGAGAGATCTGGGGGTATATATGTCCAGGTCATTGAAGGTGGCAGGGCAGGCTGAGAAAGCGGTTAAAAAAGCATACGGGATCCTGGGCTTTATAAATAGAGGCATAGAGTACAAAAGCAAGGAGGTTATGTTGGACCTTTATAAAACACTGGTTCAGTCACAACTGGAGGAGTATGTCCAATTCTGGGCACCGCACTTTAGGAAAGATGTGAAGGCCTTACAGAGGGTGCAGAAATTATTTACTAGAATGATTCCAGGGATGAGGGACTTCAGTTACGTGGACAGACTGGAGAAGCTGGGGTTGTTCTCCTTAGAGCAGAGAAGGTTGACAGGAGATTTGATAGAGGTATTCAAAATCATGAGGGGTCTAGACAGAGTAGAAAGAAAGAAACTACTCCCATTGGCGGAATGGTCGAGAACCAGAGGACAGAGATTTAAGGTTTGATAGGCAAAAGGACCAAAGGCAACATGAGGAAAAACTTTTTTACATAGTGAGTGGTTATGATCTGGAATGCACTGCCTGAGGTGGTGTTGGAGGCAGATTCAATCGTGGCTTTCAAAAGGGAATTGGATAAGTACTTGAAGGGAAAAAATCTGCAGGGCTACGGGAAAGGGCAGGGGAGTGGGACTAACTGGATTGCTCTTGCAGAGAGCCGACATGGGCTTGACGGGCCGAACGGCCTCCTCCTGTGCTGTAGCCATTCTATGTGACTATCCTTTTCTTAAAAGATAAAACACTAAATCAGCAGTATTCTCAGGATACAATGTGCAAGAATTAAATAAGTTGGGCGTAGCGATTTCTAATGCAATCTAATGAAAAATATTTACAATTCTGTGTATAATATTAGTAAAGTAAAACGGCATCCATCTTATATAGGTGTTAAGCTGGTAAGTTAAACACGCACTCTCTCATGACACTGGCACATCGGACTTGTGCTCACCTCTACCAGCTTCATCTAGTCGGTCTGCACTTGACACATTTTCATGTAACTCCTTGCTTCCAGTTTCATTTTCAAGTTTCTGAGGAGAAGATGACAAAATTGAAAAATCCTAATAAATCATTAAACCAGTTGCACAGTGGCAGATAATGTAGATCCCTGTTGCACACCTGTTCTTGGGACTGATGCAAAAGTATCAGAGCGTCTTTTAGATTGTTGTTTGAGAATCAAGTTATATTTAAAAATGTGCTTTTGGCACTATTGGAACAGCAGCTCCCAGATCTGCATTTTAAACCTACAAAATGTTGCAATTACACTGTTACGATTGCTACCTTTTTAAAAACTTGTGCACAGCGCAATAGTCAGCTTCCAAAGGCAAGTCCACACTTGACCTTTTGCACAAAGTAACTGGGGATAGTGTGTCACTGGGTGAACAATGAATCCGTTTTTCAATGAGGTAAACAGTGGAAATGGCACAGGTTGTACAGTGTATACTCCCAATCTCTTTAAATCAGAAAAACACACTAACAGACCATATATCTCAGGCTAGAAGAAAACAAAAATTAGGCTTATTGAAAAGTAAGATTATGCAGAAACAAGGGCACATCAGCAGATATGACCGATTTCAAAGTTACATAGAGTCTACAGCACAGAACAGGCCATTTGCCCCAACTGGTCCATGCCAGCGTTCATGCTCCACACGAGCTTCCTCCCACCTATTTCGCCTAACCCTATCAGCATATCCTCCTATTCCTTTCTCCCTCACAATGTGTGTCTAGCTTCCCATTAAATGCATCTATGCTATTTGCCTCAACTACTCCTTGTGGCAGCACGTTCCACAGTCTTACCACTCTTTAGATAAATAAGTTTCTCCTGAATTCCCTATTGGATTTATTGGTGACTATTTTATATTTAATACATCGAATGCTCTGACCTTAGTCACGAGTCTACAATGCGGTGCCTTATCGAAGGCCTTTTGAAAAATCTAAATATATTACATCTACTGCGTTAACTTATCTACTCTTTCTGTTCCTTCTTCAATGAATTCAATAAGGTTGGTCAAGCATGAATTTCCTTTCTGAAATCCGTGCTGACTACTCTATTATATTTTCGTTCTCTAGATGTTTTTCTATTACATCTTTGAGTAAAGATTCCATTATCTTTCCTACCACCGACGTTAAGCTAACTGGTCTATAGTTCCCCGGACTTGTTCTAGCTCCCTTTTTAAATATAGGAATCACATTAACTGTCCACCAGTTCTCTGGCACTATTTCCTTTTCCAATGAATTTTTATATATATGTAATAGTGCCTCTGCTATCTCTTCCCTAACTTATTTTAATATGCGTGGATGCAATCCATCCGGACCAGGGATTTTATCCTTTCTAAGTTTATCAATAATCTCCCCCCTTTCTATCTTAAATGTCTTTATATCTTTTTCAACCTCTTCTTCTAATGACCTGTCCACCTTGTTAGTCTCTCTGGTAAATACTGAGGCAAAGTAACTATTCAATATTTCTGCCATTTCGCTGTCATTACCTGTGAGTTTATCTTGTGCATCCATTAGCGGCCCTATCCCTATCCTGGTTTTTCTTTTGTTATTTATCTGTCTGTGGAATACTTTACTATTTTTTTAAAAATCCTTGATAATTTAATATTGTAGTTCCTCTTTGCTTTCCAAATTGTTTTTTTTGACTTCTTTCCAAACCTATTCCCTTTTGTCATCCTCTCCTTTATTGTCTATGTACGTAGAGTATGCCTTTTTCTTTGGTTTCAATTTTACCCATATCTCTTTACTCATCCATGGTGTTTTATTATTGACTGGTTTGTTCTTGTTTTTAGAGCAATATATTTTTCCTGGACTCTATTGATCACCATTTTAAATATTTCCCACTGTTGTTCTATCTCTTTGTTTGTCAACATTTTTTTCCAATTTACCTTCCCTAGTTCCACTCTCATCCCCTCAAAATTAGCTTTTTTCCAATCTATTACTTCGGTCTTTGGGAAAAAGTTAATTTTGAGGAGTTGTGAATGGCTGATGAGACTTATGAGAGAGACTGATGACACTGACCCTGAGAGAATATCTAGCATAAATCTGAAATCTGTGAAAATGTTCAATTAAGAAAGTTGCACAATGATAAAGTGAATCAATGGGCATGATTTTTACTCGGAGCCTGGAATCCAGCGGTTGGGTAGATGGTCAGGTGGGGAACCCGGAAGTCAAGTGAGCATGACTCAATCTGCGGTCGCGACTCATTTGGAGGTCATTATTTTTGCTTCCAGGTTTCCTGCGCGACAGCCAGCCAGATCGACAGGCTGGTTGCCGAAATTAAGTGGGGATGGGACTTCTGGGATTCGGATGCACGTGTGCATCCAAATGCGCCTGGGTTAAACCTGGAAGTGGGTGTGTGTTGGAGCCGGGTTGCGGTCCCACTTCAAAAAAGTTATTTTTACCTTCCACCCACCCCCAACCCACCTGTTCCTTGGGGTAAAAGTTAACCCCAATGACTCTGCAGATAACAGATCAATAAAAACACTATATTGAGGGATTTTGGACTTTTTGGTGCCTGCTTTTAAGGAGGACTAAGTAACGCCTATGGAGCAGGAATTGTCAGAATGACCTTGCCTGGGAAATGTGAGATGGATAAAGGAATGGACTTGAAACCCTGGAGTAATAGGATGAATGCTTGGTAAAAGACCGTAAAGGGTTGAAGTATGAGCAGCAAAGGAAGAATAACTCACGTGCAGCCAATACAACCAAAACAAAATTACAGGTAGACCTAATTTGGGATCGATGATCTACCGAGGAATAGGTTGATTGTAACGAAACACCAATTGAACAAAGGCCTCTGGGCCATAATTGTCAGCTTGACCAAAATGGAAAAGCATTACGGACATGTCTGTTGCTCAAGCTGCCTTGAGAAAGAATGTATGGTAGTCTGGCTTGAGCTTGCTATAGTGTTCAAAGACCCTTACTCATTCTGCTGAAAGCGAAAGATTAGGACAAAGAAGGAGATAAGACAGCTGCTGAACCATGAGAAATGAAAAAAACAAGTCAATACGTAATATTCTGCCCAGCAACAGACTCAGGAAGAAAAAGGTACAAGACCTCCCCGCTTCCAGTGAGTGCCAGGACAACCATGAGAAAAACGCTCAATTGTCCCAGGACAAGGACCTGATCACCCTTGGTTCCTGAGTCGTGCTCCCCACGGCTACGTTATCCGGTAAAACTGTTGTATCTGAATCTCAATAAAATTAGTTAGATTGTTTAAAACCATTCTAAAAGTCACAGTTGATTCTTGGCCTTTCAGGCCCAAAGGAGAGAAAACCCTACAATGTAAATTCTTTGAAAGACTTTCTGTAAATGAAGATACTAATGAACAATATCCAGATTTGTAAATTCACAAACTAATGGCAGTATATGAATATTTTTCTGAATACAGCAACTGGAGAGGGCAGAGGAAAAAAGTTATGGTTTAGAACTAGGCTCTTGCAGATAGTGGTACACCATCTGACTCGGGGGGTTTCCCCATGGCATCAAACCGTTAAGACACAGTAGCCATATCAGTTTTCTCAGTTGATGGTGAATTATTCAGTTGTACAATATTGAAAAAAGGTGTGAAATTATCACAGCCCGTTGACTGATCAGTCATGACACAAAGGTAACTGTCAAAATGGACTTTGATGTGGGAAAAGTATTGGCATACTTAAAAAAAATTGATAGAAATCTATAACTATCTTGTTTTCACAGCAGCAGTTCTAAACCAGAAAAATAAATGAATCAAATTTTAAAATGGTTCAACAGTGCAATTTTTAAATAGAACCCTGTGTTTGATGAGAGAAAGCTCAGATGGATGGAACTATTTCTAATTATATAAAGCAATGCGTTACATCTACAGAAGTTTACTAAATGATTTGTGAAGCATTTCCACCTCACCAAAGTTGTTGTGCTATTGTGGTCAGACCAATATCTTATAACGGCTTCTTTTGGTGGGAAACCATTGCAGAGCTTTACTGGGCAACCAGTTTGAGCAGAGGTCATGAGTTCAAATCCCACCACGGAAAACTGTGAAACTGAATTCAATAAACCTGGTAATTTGAGGGCTAGTAGCAGAAAAAAATCATGAAAGTGGCCAGATTGTTGTAAAAATTCAACAGGCTCACTCACTGTCCTTCAGGAAAGGGAACCCACCACTACCACTTCCACCCGGTCTGGCCCACACATGATTTCAGTTCCACTGTTATGTGGTTGGTTTTTAACCCTCTCTGTAGTGGCCACTCAGTTGTAAACAATCACTGCAAATGTTACTGTAGTGGTTCAAGAGGGCAGCCTACCAGCACCTTCTCAGGACAGTGAAGGATGGACAATAAATGTGGTCGTGCTCTCACCCACATCCCGTGTACAAATACATACATTAAAAAAGTGAGCTCAACAACAGTGACCTCAGTAAATGCAGTCTACAAACCGCATCCCTCAATAATAATGTTTTTTTTAAAAAAAGATGAAATAAATATAGAGAGGAACTTGAGAATTGTTTGACTTACTGATAAATGTAATTTATTTCAAACATGGAACCAGAGGGGTCAGTCTGCGATCTGGTGCTCCCAGTGGGGAGCAATGCTCTGAGGGAGCAGCTATACTGAACATTTAGCTGTTTTCCGAGATGTGCTCCCTGTGAGCATTGCACTTCACTGGAAGCAGCGAATCATAGAACCCACCCCCAAAGTATTATCCTTTCTGGGGGGGGTGATCTGATCGTGGGGTTTAAAATTTTAAAAAGGACTTGATCGGATAGATACGGAGAAACTATTTCCTCCGATGCGAGAGTCCAGAACAAGGGGGCATAATCTTACAATTAGAGCTAGGCCTTTCGGGAGTGAAATCAGGAAGCACTTCGGCAAACAAAGGGTAGTAGAAATCTGGAACTCTCTCCCCCATAAAGGCTGTGGATGCTGGGACAATTGGAGCTTTCAAGACTGAGATCAATATATTTTTGTTAGGTAAGGGCACCAAAGGATATAGAGCAAAGGCAGGAAAGTGGAGTTGACGTACAGATCAGTCATGATCCAATTGAATGGCAGAGCAGGCTCGAGGGGTTGAATGGCCTACTCCTGTTTCTAATGTTCCTACAGGTGACAAATCAGTGCTCACAGCTAGAAAAGATAAATTAAAAGCCCCATTTCTGCTATAATGCCAACTGGTGAACTGGACAATCTCATCAGTATCTGGACCAGCCCAGCAGTTCCTTCCATTACTTTTTATTTTACTGTGCAACATCAGATTTAATTTGCCATCTATTAAGACCATAAGACCATAAGAGATAGCAGCAGGAGTAGGTCATTCGGCCCCTCCAGCCTGCTCCGCCATTCAATGAGATCATGGCTGATCTGATTTTTACCTCAACTCCACTTTTCCGCCTTTTCCCCATATCTTTTGACTCTCTTGCTGATCAAAAATTTGTCTAACTCAGCCTTGAATGTATTCAATGACTCAGCCTCCACAGCTTTTTGGGGTAAAGAATTCCAAAGATTCACAACCCTCTGGGAGAAGAAATTCCTCCTTGTTTCCATCTTAAACAGGTGACCCCTTATTCTGAGACTATGCCCCCTAGTTTTAGATTCCCCCATGAGGGGTAACATCCTCTCAGCTTCTACCCTATCGAGTCCCCTCAGAATCTTGTATGTTCCAATAAAATCTCCTCTCATTCTTCAAAACTCCAATGAGTATAGACCCAACCTGTTCAATCTTTCCTCATAAGACATGAGCATGTGGGGCATGAAGACTTGATGTGACAGTTACTACACGTGGTATACAATGGCCTAGAAATTGCATCTCGCGGTGAGAGCCATGAATTGGATTTTTTACCTCACCCTTGAGATCGTATTATTTTTGCCGGAAGTGCGATGTGATAACGGTGTGGCAATATCAATGGGGCATCTGGGACCTCCTGAACGTCAGGTCCAATTGTCTATCTCCTTAACCAATGAGGTTTATGGATAGAGAAAGAAACAGAGCAAATGATGGAGAAGGAAATAGGATGAATTAGAGTCAAGTTAGATACAGAAAGAGAAATAATCCACTCTCTTTCTTTCCCTCTCTTTAAGGCAGAGAAAAAAAGAAAAGAAAGAAATAAAAAATTTAAGATTTAAAATACCTCTAGGGACAATTTAATATCTGCAGGAGTGGGATTTGACAGTTTCATCTATTACCTTTCCAGGTCTCCAAGGTTGAATGGTGTGTCAGGACAATAAATCACGTCATTAACAAGGTCCTTAATTCATATTAATATAAATTCCGCAATTTCATGACACACAATGGGAGGCTCACGGTGAGATGGTAAATTTTCGGTTTTGGTGAGGCTGATGGAGGAGAAAATCGTCCAACAATTTATGGCAAATTAGAACTCACGGCATCTCTCTTCTTCGTCACAAATTGCTGGGTTTTTTTTACGCACTAATATTAGTGGGCATTGTAAACTCGCCATTATTATTCCAGCAATTTCTAGGCCATTGTGCTTCAGGTGGTTCCAATATGTAATAGTTGGTAAGGTAGTAATGCATCATTGATCTAAGGGCAGGAATTGATATCAGATGCACAACAGTTGTTGCAGAATCACAACTTGTCACCTAGTAAAATTGAAGTCAATGGGAATCAGGGAGAAAGCTCTCCAATGGCTGGAGTCATAACTAGCACATAGGAAGATGGTAGTGGTTGTTGGAGGCCAATCATCTCAGCCCCAGGACATTGCTGCAGGAGTTCCTCAGGGCAGTGTCCTAGGCCCAACCATCTTCAGCTACTTCATCAATGACCTTCCCTCATCATAAGGTCAGAAATGGAGATGTTTGCTGATGATTGCACAGTGTTCAGATCCATTTGCAACCCCTCAGATAATGAAGCAGTCCGTGCCCGTATGCAGCAAGACCTGGACAACATTCAGGCTTGGGCTGATAAGTGGCAAGTAACATTTGCACCAGACAAGTGCCAGGCAATGACCATCTCCAACGAGAGAGTCTAACCACCTCCCCTTGACATTCAACGGCATTACCATCGTCAAATCCCCCACCATCAACATCATGGGAGTCGCCATTGGCCAGAAACTTAACTGGTCCAGCCACACAAATACTGTGGCTAGAAGAGCAGGTCAGAGGCTGGGTATTCTGCAGCAAGTGACTCACCTCCTGACTCCCCAAAGCCTTTCCACCATCTACAAGGCACAAGTCAGGAGTGTGATGGAATACTCTCCACTTGCCTGGATGAGTGCAGCTCCAACAACATTCAAGAAGCTCGACACCATCCAGGACAAAGCAGCCCGCTTGACTGGTACCCCATCCACCACCCTAAGCATTCACTCCCTTCACCACCGGCGCACCGTGGCTGCAGTGTGTACCATCCACAGGATGCACTGCAGCAACTTGCCAAGGCTTCTTCAACAGCACCTCCCAAACCCACGACCTCCACCACCTAAAAGGACAAGATGTGGAGATGCCGGTGATGGACTGGGGTTGACAATTGTAAACAATTTTACAACACCAAGTTATAGGCCAATCATCTCAGCCCCAGGACATTGCTGCAGGAGTTCCTCAGGGCAGTGTCCTAGGCCCAACCATCTTCAGCTACTTCATCAATGACCTTCCCTCATCATAAGGTCAGAAATGGAGATGTTTGCTGATGATTGCACAGTGTTCAGATCCATTTGCAACCCCTCAGATAATGAAGCAGTCCGTGCCCGTATGCAGCAAGACCTGGACAACATTCAGGCTTGGGCTGATAAGTGGCAAGTAACATTTGCACCAGACAAGTGCCAGGCAATGACCATCTCCAACGAGAGAGTCTAACCACCTCCCCTTGACATTCAACGGCATTACCATCGTCAAATCCCCCACCATCAACATCATGGGAGTCGCCATTGGCCAGAAACTTAACTGGTCCAGCCACACAAATACTGTGGCTAGAAGAGCAGGTCAGAGGCTGGGTATTCTGCAGCAAGTGACTCACCTCCTGACTCCCCAAAGCCTTTCCACCATCTACAAGGCACAAGTCAGGAGTGTGATGGAATACTCTCCACTTGCCTGGATGAGTGCAGCTCCAACAACATTCAAGAAGCTCGACACCATCCAGGACAAGAGCAGCAGGCACATGGGAACGACACCACCTGCACGTTCCCCTCCAAGTCACACACCATCCCGACTTGGAAATATATCGCCGTTCCTCCATTGTCGCTGGGTCACAATCCTGGAATTCCCTACCTAACAGCACAATGGGAGAACCTTCACCACGCGGACTGCAGCGGTTCAAGAAGGCGGCTCACCACCTTCTCAAGGGCAATTAGGGATGGGCAATAAATGCTGGCCTTGCCAGTGACGCCCACATCCCATGAACAAATGAAAAAAACAACAATGATTCATCAATGATTAACAATGATTACTTTTCTGATTGTACTAAGGAACTGGTGCTTTGTTCATTTTGGGTTTTTTTATGCATAATTTTGGACTATTACTTAGTACATTAAAATCAGTTCAATAGGAAAAAAAATACTGTTTATTGTGGTGGCCTTTTCATAGACACATTTACCTGGATATAAGAATGTTCCAGTATGTTAAACTGTAAAAATATTCTTTAAGCAAAATTTAGAAAATAGGTAAAGCTCCATATACATGTTCCTAGATAGGGCAATCAGGCATTTATACAGATATGTACAAGATGCCTGTAACCCATTTTAGTTGCAATGCCATGCCAAGAGCTGAACCAATACACATTCATAATCCAAAATTACTTAGCTACTGCAATGACCGTAAATCTCGAGATGATAAATCAACCTTTGACCTTTTAACCTGGAAAGTGACTGTATCCTATAATAATTACTGATGTAATGCAATTTTTTTCTCAATGAAGCAATCATTTGAAGAGCATTCACACTCTGACATGCTTTGATACCAAGGAACTGTATCACTTGGATTATCTCTCTATAACTGTGGTTTTCAATGTGAACACCAGATGGAGTTGCAGATTCTGTAACTCAGTTGAAGATTTAATTTTGATCACTATTTCTATTTTGAATACACCCAAATCGCAACATTCAACTGTGATAGAAATACAAACTAGTGATCAAAGGTTATTTTAGACTTATCACATTAAGAGGAAGTTAGTGGAATACTGAATTAACCAGCTGCAGAGAGTTTTTAAAAGAGTCATTTTGTACACAGGCAAATTGCACATTATTAAACATTAAACTAACCACAGTGCAACATGTTTAAACAAACTTGTCATCTCAGTCTGTTTGATCACAAATCTCCTAATGTTTATCTAATTTTGTTAGCTCTGCATTTATGGTGGATTTTCTATTTGTACATGGAAGTCAAATGAATGAGGAACAAGTACCTACTTTGCATATATGAACTTACCAGTTGCCACAAATACAAGTAATTTGTTACACTTACTGACCACAATCTTTCTGTGTTGCTCCAGACACACTCAATATCACCAAAAACTCATTTGTCCATAGAACAACACAAAATATGATTTAAATTTTGTATCTGCATTTTTCTAGAACTTAGGACTACAGAAGTTTACAGCACTGAAAGGTGTTTGATCCATTGTTTCAGTGCTGGCTCTTTGCTAAGACAATCCAAGAGAAACCCCACTGCCATGCTGCCTCCCAATAGCTCAGTACTTCCCTTTGCTTCAAATGCTTATCTACTCTTTGCTTAAAAGATGCAATGGTTTCTGCCTCAACTATTCCCTGAGGCAAAGCCTTGACCCCACAACAAATCCCGACAAAGAAATTTCTCCTAACCTCTTTTGTTACTGTCCTGAGAATTTAAAATTGATGACCCCTCATCACTAACTCCCCAGGCAGAGGAAAACCAGAGACATATATGACAGTAGCACAAGTCACTTACTCATCTGCGGAGCTCTTGCAAGGCCTAAGCAGATGGCTCACTTTTTAAATAGGTATTGTTGAAAAGCGCACCATTTTCAGTTTCCCTAGTGATTTGCCCTTCGAAATCACTCAGAAGTCAATTAATTTGTAGTTATAAAGTCAGCAACCTCTGTTAGTGATGAATACCTCAGTGAATGTACAGTGCTGTAACTGATTTACTGCCAAAATTACGTGGGACAAAGGTAGAACGTAATTATTTCTATCTAATGCGTTTTTGTGTGGTGGATACTTACATTGCTGCTCTTAGAGACTAGGAGATAGAAATTAATATTGTTTTTAATGGAATTTCTGGTAAGAGGCACATAACTTTGACCTTGGCAAGTCACTTACCGCTTATTAAAAAAATTGACTGTACATGTCTCAGTGAAAGCCAATGCACACGTGAAAAGTGTTTGGAAATTATGGGATATATTTTTAATTACCTTTTGTACAGCAGCTCGCTTTTCCTGTTTAGCCTTAAACTCTGCTAGGAGTCCGCTGCCCATAACTTGCACTCCATACCATCGGCCACCTTGTGGGCTGCTCTTACTGTCCAATTTCTCTGCCTTCCCAGAATCCTCTAATGGAGCATCCACAGCATCAGGTGTTTTGTGCTCCTCGGAGTGTTCTGCGCTGCCATTTTGTTCCGCCTGCTTCGACTCCTTCCTCGTTAGGTCGGTGGCCGGACTTTTCATAATGCCTTTGGGTGACGATGGCTCCTCTGGAACAATCACAGTCTGCGGCCGTTCAGTTTTGCTGGATCGAGATTTGATTAAGTTCAGGAAACTCGTTTTTTTGGAGTCCTTCCTCTTTTTGTCATCCGGATCGCCAGAATCCAGGGACTCTGAGCTCCTTAAAGAAAGTCTCCTAAAACATGAAATTTTACAAGAAGAATTGTACATTTATATTTTTTTTCACAGATGCACTGAATCTAGAAAAAAAACTCAACCAGGTGAACTAGTGACCCAAATTACTGATGTATCAGTGAGTAGTGCTGGGAGTGTTAGGACATAGGCAAATGTACACAGATACCAAACTATCTTTTAGCCACTGATTGGAAAGCTAGAAGCAGATCTCCTACCAACCCCAATAATGTGCCGAACGTGTGTCTAATGACCTAGAAAGCAAGAGGAAAAGTAACCCAAAACCCCCGGAGAATTTGCAAAAGCCACGTAAGTTGTTTTGGTTGGGTTAAGAGTCAATATAATGTGTCCAGTAGTTCCCTGACAAATATTTATTTTAAGTTCTTCAGCATTACTGTATGTGACATTTAAAATATATAAATTTATAGGAAAATGAAATACTAGAATATTCTAATTCCAATTTTATGCACCAGAACAACATTATTTGTAAAACATCTGGTAACAGTAGTTTTGAGAGTTGAGAGGGTAACAACTGATGCTTGTAGGTGCATAAATAGTTGGATGAATTGCGCTATATTATGAATTCTAATAGTTATTCTGCATTGTCATCTTGACTTGCAATAACATCGGACCTATAACTGTCAGCACAGACATGGTCTACAGGGTGTTTACCTGTATCTACTGTGGCTTTTAGAGGAGTGCCATAGTACAAAAAACTAGTTTGCCAACTTTGGTAGCATCTTTCTCATTTGTCAAATATTATCCTCCACACAATGGAATTAGCTGAAGTGATCAATGGAAGAGAAAGAAGAGGGGAAAACAATCTAAGGAAATGGAAATCATAGAGACAATGTTCCTCATGATTAGTTGTCTTGCTGCAAGACCCATAACTCCTATTCTTGGGTTAGCCAATGAGTATTCTCGCAAAAAGCTGGAATCAAAATTAATTATTCACCATAATTAACCAATAAAAACGCTTCTCTTATCTCTGAAGAGCTAGCACAAATTTCCCCAAAATTCAGACAGAGTGGAAGGCAACGTTGAAAGAACGTGGGAAAGCCAACCAAAATAGTTAAATGCATTTTTGTTATTGTTTCCTGCCCCTCCCACAGTAGTTTTGCACCAAAGTTTATTGAGCAAGAGGACAGGCTAATCTAACTCATTATATGCAGTAAACATTCACCTGAGTGCAATTTGCATTACTGTCTTGTTCACCATAGAAACCAATGTTGCAGACATTGGAGGGATGAAGGAACTCACGTGGTTGTATTTGTAGTTAGCTTGTACCAATAAAATAGGCATCTTAAGAGTTATGCTGTAACTTAGCCATGGAGAGGATTGGAATATAATTAGAATCATGAAAATGAGAAGTGATGCATACTCTATTAGTTAGCGGCTCTGTATTACCCTTAGTTGGGTTGTAATATTATTCTGCAGATGACCAAGAACTACTGGGGAAAGTTTTTGTGTCCTGAGCTAATGCACAGTTTTCAGATATAAATGAATACTCCAGGTATGGGGAAACCAACTTTATTATGCCATCATCCCTACTTTCCCATTCTGGATGTATTCCAGAATGATTCCTAACAGTTCTTGACTGCAGGTTGCAAGAGTTAGCAGATAGACCAAGTTTAAACAAAATGATCAGCAGCACCAGGTAAGGAAGGAAACAGAGAAGCAGGAAGAGATGGGAGATTTCTATGTGGGGGTGGAATTATGGTCACTGAATGATAAAGAACATGCATTTGGTATGCAATCTAATATTCTCTTAATTCAAACTTCACATGCAGAGGAATAATACTAAAGGCTTATAGAACTGGAGGTTGGAAACCCTTCAACTAGCAATGCCTGCCAGCCAAAACTCTTGTCAGATCAAACTATCAGATCAAGGTAATGGCGTTGGGTAAAAGCATGAAAGTTATTCCAAATAGCTGCCTTGCAGAGTATCAATGTTTGCACATTGGCTCAAGAAACAGATTCAACTTTCTCTGCTGGTGCCCAATCAGCTAAAAGATAATCTAAGAAGAGATATTGTACAATTCAAATTTTGCCTAATGAGTTAGGTTTTGTAACTAAACTAAAACAACAATTACCTACATTATGAAATAATCTATGCAAATGGAAGGTCAAAGATCTACATTCAACAAAATAATCTACATTCAATAAGAGGCAATGGGGGCGTGGGAGAATATCAGCATTATTTCCTTTAACAAATGAAACTTTGATAGAGTGCTTGGCAAAGATGACAGATGTGGTCTTATGGGAGACTGAGCTGAATTTCCTCAGACCTTGTTTGAAGGTTTTGCAACAACAACGTGCATTTATATAACGCCTTTAACGTAGTAGAACGTCCCAAGGTGCTTCACAGGAGTGTTATCAAACAACATTTGACACCGAACCACATTAGGAGATAGTAGAACAGGTGCCCAAATGCTTGGTCAAAGAGATAGGTTTTAAGGAGCATCTTGAAGGAAGAGAGAGAGATGGAGGGGCGCAGAGAAGTTTAGGGAGGGAATTCCAGAGCTTAGGGCCGAGGCAGATGAAGGCACGGCCACCAATGGTGGAGCGATTAAAATCGGGGATGCGCAAGTGGCAAGAATTGGAGAAGCGCAGAGATCTCCGAGGGTTGGAGGGCTGCAGGAGATTACAGAGGTAGGGAGGGGCGAGGCTATGGAGAGATTTGAAAACAAGGATGAGAATTTTAAAACTGAGGCGATCCCGTACTGGGAGCCAATGTAGGTCAGCGAGCACAGGGGTGATGGGTGAACGGGACTTGGTGCGAGTTTGAATACGTGCAGCAGAGTTTTGGATCAGCTCAAGTTTACGGAGGGTGGAAGATGGGAGGCCGGCCAGGAGAGCATTGGAATAGTTGAGTCTAGAGGTAACAAGGGCATAGATGAGGGTTTCAGCAGCAGATGAGCTGAGGCAGGGGTGGAGACGGTCGACCTACTTACAGAGGTGGAAGTAGGTGGTTCTGGTGATGGAGTAGATATGGGGTCGGAAGCTCATCTCAAGGTCAAATAGGACGCCAAGGTTGGTTCAGCCTCAGACAGTGGCCCGGGAGAGGGATGGAGTCGGTGGCTAGGGAACGGAGTTTATGGCGGGGACCAAAGACAATGGCTTCAGTCTTCCCAATATTTAGTTGGAGGACATTTTCGCTCATCCAGTACTGGATTTTGGACAAGCGGTGTGACAAATGAGAGACAGTGGTGGGGTCGAGGGAGGTGGTTGTGAGTTAGAGCTGGATGGCATCAGCGTTCAAGTGGAATCTGACGTTATGTTTTCGGATGATATGATTGCAGGTGTTGTAGTCATGAAATGAAAAGCAACCAAGACCAACAGAAAGGGAGCGTGATCTTCTTTATCTTTTGATAACTAAAATTTCCAAGGAAAAGCGTAAGTTTGCAGTTATTATTGCTGGCACCTGATGACAAAGGGATGCTTTGCTCAGTCACAGCAGCAGCTGTGCTGCAATCTGAGTAACCTACTCACTAGAGGACTGGATAAATATAAGTCCTGCCATTTGCAAAATACGATCTTACATGAAAGTAGAGATGGAGCTGGAACCTCCTTTTAAAAGGCTTTGAAGGGATGGACCAGGGTTGACAATTTGTCTAGCTTTTCAGGGAATGATACCAATCAGCATTGGCTAAAGTCAATTATTTGTGGGGCCAATGAATGAAAAGGGCAACTTCCAAACTCCATTCCGTGATTCAGCATTAACCAGTATCAGTACAACATTTGGTGTCATGCTGACTGTTGTATGGTATGAGTTGTGGCCAGTGTCAAGTTTGAAAACAAAAACAGAAAAAGCTAGAAATATTCAGCTAGTCAGGCAGCATCTGTGGAGAAATAGAAGTCAGTCAGTCAACGTTTCAGGTCCAAGACCTTTCCACAGGTCTGAATGGTTCAGATATGTTTCTTTGATTAGATTTAGAATTTATAATCATGTAGTCAAGAATGAAAATGTGACAATTAATAGTTAATCCAATTTAAATTGTAATCCATTACTTTTAACTTTCAATGGTCTCACATCAATTGATGCAACTTAAATATGAAAACTTACTTTGACTCCATTCGTGTTATCTTCTTGGTAAAAAATTCGTCCACTCCCTCATCAACTCTACCCATAAGGCCATTCTGCTCCCCCTCCTGAGACTCTGCTGCAGACAGCTGATGAGAAAATGTTTGCCTTATTTTTAGTTCAGAAATATAAACCATATGGAAGTCATTTGTCAAAAATGGATTAAGTTTGGACAAATCCAGCTGTAAAAATATCAAGCTGTCATTCAAAGGGTTTGGGTTCAGATGTCTGACAACATTGACTTAAACTCAGCTACTCTCTAGGCGCATGTTTTTGGTCAAGTTGCTAAATAGGGCGCCCCTCATTGAGTGAGCACTGCATCATAAGGAACCTACAAATAATAAAGAGGGCCCACTGCTCCACTAAGTGCAAATCCAGTCACCCAAGAGAGTGGCCAAACTACCACAGAAAAAAAAAAGTATTATTTAACAAGAACAAAACTAAATGCTAATTACCTATTGCAGGTATTTGGTATATCTTTTCTCATTCTTGGAATCGAATTCAATCTCTGTGCACAAATTAATATTCTGTATTCCGGTGGGGGACGGGGAAATGAGGGCTGGTGGGACAGCATCTGGGCTACTGTCCTTTTCAGAGATTCACATCAATCTGTGGGCTTGGATCAGATGCTTTTGCCAAACCCCAATACATACAAGGATCTTGACATGAACCACAACTTAACCCTTTGACCAAAGGAAATAATAGGTTGTGCAGATATCACAAGAAAACTTGGACATGGAAAAAACAAACAACTTCAAGCTGCATCAAGTGACAGATAACTAAGAGGCAGAGAGTGAAGCTTTGCATTTGTAGAATAAATAATAGTCACAGAAGATCACAGCTATGATAATTAATCTAACTGTCTTACTCATTTGTTCAGCCTGCACTAAGAAGTGGACTCAACAGGGGCGAATGGCATCCTTCTGTGCTGTAACCATTTTAAATGAGGACCAAAAGTAGCACAAAACTACAAGGGGGGGGGATCTAGGACGATCCAAGTACTTGATGTTCAGCTGCACCATAGTGCAATTCAGCATGAACAGTTAGGTCTGCTGAGTTGAGTGCACGTGTGTTACTCAAAGTAGCTACCTTGCAGATAGTGTCAAAGCTGCCCGTTACATACTGGCCCATGCGGTTGCTGCACCACAAATGAGAACTTACTTTCCCAGTTAGGCTCTGACACCCAAGAGAATAACAAGCAGGAAATTCATCATACATGATAAAAGCCCTGTGCATGTCAACAAAACACAGTTAGAATCATGCAGCATAGAAGGCCATTTGGCCCATCTTGTCTGTGCCGGCTCTTGAAAGAGCTATCCAATTAGTCCCACTCATGGGAACCTTTCAGTAGAACAACTTAGTGGTGTCCATAATTTTGACATCACTACTTCCTGAGATAAATGAAAGTCAGATGCAACTTTGAGGAAAGTCATGAATAAGTTCTAATTGCTGCCTTATAGGAATACCAAAAAACATAAGGCAGCTCTGCTACTGAAATATGAAGCTCATGTTGATATAAGTGTAGAATGTAGTAACAGCTTCAAACATAGTGCGTTTATCACAATATATCAGAATTTCAATGGGTCTGACATTTAGCACAAGAATCAAGTTCCAAGGAGATGTTAGCTGTCTGACAAATGGCCTGGCTTTCCAGAGGCCTTTTTGAACTTGTATAATTGGGTATTCACCAACTGAATTCCTGCCAGCAGATGATAAGTTATAATTGGTGCCACAAGAACCGTGCGATTTGGGTGACAGGTCCCGAGGAAGGAATAACTAGCAAAGATAGCCAGAACCCATTATTCTAATGGGTGATAATATTGATCCAGACACTAAGTAAACTATTTTTCAGTTAGAGCTGTGGGCTTTTGAGATGCGGGGGTGGTCAATAACTGAAGGAAGAAAGCCCTGCTTGGTTATGCCATCTCAGAGAGAGCGCGAGCGCTAGGCTTGAGGTACTGCCCTAAATTTGAACTTTATGTGTAACAAGTCAAGCCTGACCACTGTCTGGATCTTCAGAAAGTAGATGAAAGGCAGGCAGGAACTTCTTGATCCAGGATTCAGCAGACCATCTGATGACAAAACTCAATTTTCTTGCCACTTGCAACAGAATTTTAGCAATGATCTTTTTCCAACACACTGTCACTAAGCAACCCCATATGCTTTGTGCTTGTATTTCTTGATATGTTCCCTGTATTTGCTTAGCAAAGGAAAGTTTGCCTGCAAAAAGGATTTTGTCCGAAGATCTAAAGGGAAACCTTAGAAACACAACCAGACACTTCTGCACATTTGGATACACCAAGCTGCTGATTCCAGCCTCTCATCAAAGATAACTTCCAACTGTGTTCTGCTTGATGTCATGCAATTTTGCAGTGAGTTCTCCCCAACTGAGGTTGACTAATTTTTACTGCCATTTATTTGTCAGTGAATGAATTTATCACAATAGGCTACAAAAGCCATCTGTAGTGTACTCCAAGTCTGCATCATTTTATCCCAGGTGTCCAGATTCTTGAATTACATCAGGATATAGAGGGGTCTTGTTTTGCAAGGGCAATGGGCACACTTTGTATGTTGAATATCATATAAACTTGTGACAGTGTTCTTTGCAGCCATAGGAATTATCAGCCCTGCTAGAGCTGAGGAAATCTTACCTAGGTTTTCCCAAGATCAACTTTGTAGTCTTTTATATTTGGCGGGTGGTTGAGGGGAGTGGGGGGGGGGGGGGGGGGGGGGAGGGGCGGGGAAGAAGGGGAGGAGGGGAAAGAGTGTAAAATCTTGAAAACTGGAGAATGTAGAGCAGTCCAGCAGGTTAACAGGAGTGTTTCTTCCAAGCAAAATTTGCAAGGACATAAAGGCCCAATTTCAAAGGTGGTCATACCTAACAGATCTTGAGGTTTCGAAGAGATTAACAGCCAAGTGAGTCTTTTGATGTTTATTTGACCCAACTGAAGCCAGTCTAGGGCGAGAGTTATCCTAACTGATGCTTTTGCCAATTCTATCATGTGAGGGTTTCCAACTCTTTGAAGCAGGGTGCCAGGTACACGTGGCTGATTCAGTGATTGGGCTGTGTATGGTTATGCAATAATGTGAGCTCCTTTAATCAAAAAGTGAGATCCCTACACACATGAAAAGTGAGTTCCTTGTACACAAAAAACAAGACCTACATATACACAAAAAGCTGTAGACGTCAGCAGTTTCTTACTGGTATCAACATTAAGTAGACTGTGCAAAGTCTTTGTGACCATCACCACGGAAATGGATTATTCTTTTAAGAGCTTCTTAGAGGACTCAATTGTCTACTTGATACTGGGTGGTGTCTCATTGGATGAGGTTTCTTCGGAGGATGCTGCCTGGGGATCCTTTGAAGGACATTGTCTTGATATCAACTTTCTCGTAGCTTCTGAAGCAATGGTCTATGCTGGTGACAAAGTACTGTCAGCAAACAGGCTGTGGTTTCTAAACGTTTGTAGTGGTAGTTGGAGGTGCAATGAATGTGGAAAATAAATAAATTGTTCAGAAACTAGGAATCAACACTGATGAATGAAAAAAAAACAAGACAATGTGGCAAATATTCAAAAAAATCGACTAAAGAGATTTCAAAAATACTATAAACTACAGATACACTGTTGAACATGATTAAACTGCAGTACGAACAATTTTTTCCACAGACTGTTGCAAATGGCGACAGAAGGAAATACAGAGCAGTTCCAGAATTCAGCCTTAATGAGGTGGGTGATCCCTCTCATGGTTACCCAAACCATCTTACAGTTTCGTCTTCCCGGGTTTAGATGCTAATTTATCATTTGTACACGGAGACTGAATGAAATAATTGTTTTGTTACTCATCTGTGCGTACAAGTCTAGATGAACGGATTTTTAAAAAAAACTCTCCATTGTTAGTTTTCTCTGGATAATGTAAATGGAACGAAGGGAAACACTGGTTTCAGATATGAAACGGATAGATACTTTGTAGGTGGCTAGATGGCAATGCTACTTAATTTATGGTCAGTTATTAGACCATGTAAAAATTAAACCCGTTTTACACATTACACAGAAATAACATTTTAAAAAAAAGGAACAATTATCCTTCACATACATAACATATAAAAAAATCATATATATATAAAAAAAATTTCACTCCCAAACTAATAGTACAGGTATGATAAATATAAATACTAGTATTTCATACATATAGTGCAACATGAACCTGGTATCCAACTACTTAACTGCCTTTGTATTTGAGCATTTTTAAATACTTTGTGTGTTTCCCCCTTTAATTAAATACATTTATGATTAATTTTCCTGTTCCAATTACTTGTCTTAGTTTTTTTTCACTTCGATTTGTTTCTTTAACTTGCACTGATCACTTTTCTCCAAACATCAATAGAATTATTCTTGTCAGTGACTACTTTTATTAGGGAAATACACACACAGCAATTCTTCTCACTCTCCTACTGCCTTTCTCCAGTAATCATCAAGATGCCAGATCTGTCACCAAATTTCTCCACTACTGGTTCTTGAGCCTGCTACTACTGCAGATCAAGGCCAACACAGAGACTAACCATTCTATCTAGGTGATTACAGAGTGCATTAGGGTCAATTTCTAACTATAACTTGAAGCAAGATACAGAACCATTGACCAAAAATACTATACACAGGAGATAGCATAAACAGTATCACAATGCACTACTTTAGTTATAGGATCCCCAAATTTACTCCATTCATTGATTACATGAGGCTAATAGAGATTGTGAGCAGGCTCACAATTTTACTGTTATGACATTATGAGCAGAATGTATGCTGAAGTAAAGTACTGCACTACTTTTCTTCAAATTGTATCTCTAGTCTTGTTTAGGTCAATGGGAATTCCATCTTGGATACTGATGATACAGCATGAGTCTTCCAAGAATAGCGACTTTTAAGATCTTGAAAATGACTACTGATTTTTAAAAAAAAAATCTT